>NC_056732.1:1459335322-1459350322 GCF_019279795.1 Protopterus annectens
ACATTTTTGAGAAACATTTTCTTTTTAAATTTCTAGCAGTTAATTTGGGTATTATACATAGTACTAAATCCAAATTATGGGTAAATATACCCCAAAATGTGGCTGTATAAAATCATTTACAAGCCATTAACTTAGAATAGTGAGGAGCTTCAGAGAAAAATGAGAGATGGTTTTACATTATTCACCAGACAATCAACAGATAAGAGTATTGTAGTAAATGGAAAATCTTTGAAGCATTATCACCATTGTGAGAAATGATAAGAAAGCCCCAGAATTTACCTGTGTGAAATGAAACAGTTTCAAAAACTAGTTAGAAACTAAGACAAATGCAGGCTTAAGTAAGATATAAAAAATAATTTTTCTATGTACTCTGTCATTTCTGGAGATATATAATGACCAATGCTAGTGTCTTACATAAGACAAGTGGAAAAACAGAGTTCAAACAAGTATTTCACTTGTTAATTCAGAAAATTTAGTTTATGTAGCAAAGTGCGATGGTTGTTTGGCATATTATGTAGGCGAAATAGTAAGAATAAATACTATTGATTAGAATAAGAGATCTTTTGTACTCGGTTAAAGTAAAAAAATAGAGAGAGAGAGAGAGAGAGAGAGAGAGAGAGAGAGAGTGAAAGAGAGAGGTAGGCAAATAAATAAATAAAATGCCTTATTTGGCCACACAGAAATTTTAAAGCCTATTTTTTTATTAGAAAAGGCACAATTGGATGAGAAGTGGGGAGATTTTTAATGTAATTTTAGAAAGAAAGGATATGCAGCATAATTGTGGAAATATATATGTCTGAAAAGTCATACTGCATGGAGAGAGTGACAGAAAATGGACCAGGTTATTGGAGCAGGTCACAGAAGTTGTGAGAACAGAAAGCTTTAAATTAAATTGAGATAGAATAATTACGGAAATGACTCAGGGGTCAACAATAAAGGGCTAGTTGCAGTATTCAGACAGACTAGATAGACCTGATTGACTCCTTCTTTCACAATAATTATACACATATAAGTTTTCCATTTGTAATCTTCATTTAAATGCAAACAATTATGATATGGTTTAACAATACCAGTGCTTGCAAGTGTCAGCAAGCAGAAAAAGTAAACAATGGATTAGTCAATTACGTGCAGTTTGTCAGAACATTGCATTTCACAACTTCTTAGGAAAAAGAATAGTGACCTTGTGGAGTTAGAAATCCACAGATTTTCCTCTCACTTCATCTGACCTCAGGTCTGACCCCTATTCTTCCCCTATTAGCCCATTCACTGACTCTGATTTATGGCATAGCTCCAGTGTCACCTAGTGCAGAGCTGTCTCCATTAAATGAGAACAACCTGAAATGGTCTTTGGCTATTAGAAAGAGAGAGAGTGAGACAGGAAGAAAGAGTGAAGCAATGCATATAATGTGACCAAGATATCCTCATATAATTTGATCAAGATATGCCCAAAAGGCCTGTAGCCTTAATTTATAAAAATGCTCTGTTTGCTAGAGGGGTTCCTTGCCATGAATATAGTGGATGCATAAAAGCGAATTTATTTTAAACACATCATCTGGGTCATTTTTGAAAATAGCACATATATTCACATTTTCAGTAAAAACATGGGTGCTCTATACTAAGGGAAATAAGTGAACCAGACAGAGGGTTATGCATACTGTTTGATGTACAAAAGCCAGGACAAATCTTCAATGTGTTACAGCCTTCAGATTAACTGTAAGACGTTAATAAAGATATTGTTAAAGTGCACTCTTAGGCAGCAGAATGACTTGACTTTTCTACTAATCATACGGTCATAGGTTCATAGGTCAGTAATAGGCAGTTGGTCTGAGAAGCATTTCAAGCATAGCCAAAAAACTCTAGTAAAAACTTCTTCTAGCCTCAAGGAGGGCAAGATAAGATGAACTAGTTGAGAATTTGAGGCTGCCCATCCAATTATCTAGGCCCCTCTTGAAGGTAACAAGGGCACTACACTGCTTGACATGTAATGGAAGTTTGTTCCAAAGGTGTGTGACATGTTCATAAGATCATAGGAGGTTACTAGGCTTTTGGCCCTGAGGCCCTTATAAGCCTAGCCAAGAGTTTAGCCCATGTTTAGACAAGCCAGCACCCAAAGCCACTGTCCAGCAGGGACACAGGTAGAATCCCAGGGATGTATTTTCTGTTTCCCATCCAGTTATTCAGGTTGTGCTTAAAAAGGGATAATGAGATTCTTTGCTTGACGTGGAGACGGAGTCTGTTCCACAGATGAGGGAGTCTCTGGGACACAAATCTGTTCTGCTAACAAGTCCTATTGATATCACAGATTAGGTTGAGGTTGCACAAGCGGGTTGCTCGAGTGGAGCTTGACTTGTGGATATGCAGCAGTCCCATCAAGGTGGGGTCTGAGATTGCTTTATATGCCAAACAGAGGTCATCCCTGAGGAGTCTGTATGAAACTGAGTAGAGGGATAGAGCTTTTAGCCTAACTGTGTAGGGTAGATGTTTGAGGCCCTGGATTCTCCTGGTGAGGAATCTCTGTGGTCTTTCCAGCTGCTGCATGTTGTTTGCGAGGTACATGGGGGTATTGCACTCAATAATTGGCCTTATAAGGGAAGAATACAGGGAAGTTATGACCTCTTTGTCCATGGATGAGATACCTTTACTTAAGAGGTGGGCCATGTAGAAAGCTTTTCGTACAGTGGAAGCAACATGGTGATCAAAAGTCAGGATGCTATTAACCCGGGTGCCCAAATCCCTCACTACTGATTGTGTACTTATTTGTTGAGATGTGAATCTGTCATGCCAATGCATCATATTTATCTGCTGATGAAGGTATAGTTCATTTAATGGACTATTTGATGTATGGTTAGTTGTTTGAAGGAATAGGAGAACCAATACTGTTGGATTTTTAATGGCATGAAAGGTTAGAAAATAGATCCCTGTGAAGGAGTCTGTAAGAGACTGATTAAAGAGAAAGGGCTGCCAGTCTTCCAGATAACTACGGTTTTGGAGGCACAGTTCCTTTTAGTTATGACTGTCTGAGGTAGGTCAGAACAAACTAAAAAGTACTTAACTGGGCAGCCAATGCCCAGACAGACTTATCACAGTGAAACTATGATGCAGAAGATAGAAATGTGCATTCCCAAAAAGCCAAGCTGCTTATAACAGCCCTTGAATGAATGCTGAGAAAGCTGACCATTTTGTAGGTATTTCAGTCAGCTGAAACTATAGAAATTAACAGCTAAGGAGTCCATGCATTAAATTCCTTCTAAATGATGCAAAGCCGCATATGATTCAATCTAAACCGAAATGTAGCATAAGACTTGTACCTTTTCTGAGTCTTCCCCAAATAATTACTTGAACCAAACAGTTTTCAGTTCTTTTATATTTATAAATAAATAAGTAAATAGAGAATAAACACACAGGGGAAACAACAGTTTTGTGTACCGTGTGTATGTATATGTCTAAACTAATCACTTTAAAAAATGATGTGCGCATCAAACTGAAACCTAAGAAATGAGCTCATTTTCTGCTTCAACCATTTGCCTTAGCTGATTTCTCACAGACGAATAAAGTGAACAGTGCTAACTGCTGCCTGTGTAAATATTCCCTTTTCTTGGCTGTATACTTTCTCCGCTTAAATAACAAGTACATTATTACAGCACTGCAGGAACAGATTCTCCTTTGTTCGTTTTCATTGGATTTAAGCTACTATTTTTCCAAGAAGTTCAACCACATGGTTGCAGTAGAAATTGACTAACTGAGATTTTGTATTCCTTGTCCATGTCAGTAAAATGCTTTAGAGACAGTATCATTGCAGCATGCTCTGTGACGAATTAGTCTAGGGGTTATGATTTTCCAACTTTGCGTCTTGAAAATAGTTCAGAGGATTAAGGCTAGTAGCTGTTTCCTATGTTACATTATTTAAGTTCCTCTGCCTTTATTTGCCTACTGTATGACACTGAGCAAGTCATTTAACCAGACATTGCTTTGGGATAGTTGGATTTTGGGACAGGCTCTTTAATGATTTACTGGACTGAATGCCTAGTAACTACCTATAACAGCTATCGGCTAAATTGCCTCCTTGTCAGTTAGTGCAAGGGTGAGCTTTTAGTACCTCATCTCTTTTGTTTTGTTCTGGTCAATCTAAAGAGCTTATTTAGTGAGACAAGAAATACTAACAGATACTGATCAGCCAAGCACATTGCTATTAACTCTTTGATTCAGAAAAAGTTGCTATAAATGGCAAGCCTTACCATGAGTGGACAACCCCTCTCAATAACCCTTTGTGAATAAGAGACCACCTTACCACAGTGATTCCTTCAAGCGGAAAACATCAGTGTAGGGAGTGGTCCTGCTGGCCATGGTACATGGTAATGAGGCAGTCTGGGGGAATGGCTAATGCTGACTAGCAATGTACTCTCCAGAAAAATGCCTATGTCTCCTGATGCACACTGTTGAGCAATTTCAGAGAACTGGTTGGTCATTTAAGTTACTATTATCGGCCAAAAACTTTAACTTAGACAAGTCAATGGGAGAAGCTGTTGTGCAGGTAAGTTCAGAGAAATTATGCAGAGTCATAGGGGTGGGGTTGTTTGTGAGTCTGTGTATGTTGTGTTAGTGTACGTGCTTGTCTGCATGGGTATGAATGGAATCAGATGATCCTGTATGCTTGTGTTATTGGGTTTCTGCCTGGGTGGTCACAGTAGGGGCGAGTTAGATAACAAATCAAGAGTATGGAAGTGTGTGTGTGTGTGTGTGTGTGTGTGTGTGTGTGTGTGTGTGTGTGTGTGTGTGTGTGTGTGTGTGTGCATCTTTGTTGGAGTATGCATGTGGGTAAATGGGTATGTGTCTGAACCAGTATGGGAGGCATGTATGATGTTGAGTAGATGTGTGTCTCTATACATGTGTGTGTGTGTGTGTTTGTGTGTGTGTGTGTGTGTGTGTGTGTGTGTGTGTGTGTGTGTGTGTGTGTGTGTGTGTGTGTGCCTCTCTGTGTCTTTGTGCCTTTGTGTGTGTGTGTGTGTTTGTGTGTGTGCATGCACGCGCGCACGCGCGTGTGTGTGTGTGTGTGTGTGTGCGTGTGTGCGTGTGTGCGTGTGTGTGTGTGTGCGTGCACATGCACTTGCATATGGGAGGATATCTGTGTCAATTTTGTGTATCTGCCTAAGTGAAGTATGTGTAGCATATAAATCTTCCCTGCTATATTTTCTGTTCATTGTAAGGCTACCTGCATGCACATCTTCATACCAGACCTACCCCCCCTTCCTAGATACTCCTTGAGTCCTCACAAGCCTCTCTTATCTTTGATAATTCCACTCATTTAATTTCCTACCCCTACTGTCTTTATCCTTCCAATTTTTTCAACTTCTAGCCAGCTTCTTCATCTCTACTGATCTGTTCCTACCCTACTCTAGCCTAACGATAACAAGTTTGTCTGCTCTCACATTCACCTTCACTCTCCCCTGTGAAGTACTGTGTGACTACTTTCTCAGCTGCTTTTCTGCTGATACACACATTATTTTTCTTCTGTCCTGCAGCTTCCTCTATACTGGCACAAACCGCTCCATTCCCCTACCCTACCCCCAGTCCCACTCTCACATCAATTTGCTTTATAGGTAGCCACCACAGCCCCACCCCAGGCCCCGCTTCCTGCATACACCATCCTATCAAAAGTCACCCCACCTACCTTCACCCCTCCTACTTCTACATACCTACCTTACACCATCCCCATACTTATCAACCCCAATAACCCTGATCTTTCAGTCCCTCCTCCCACCCACCTAGTCCTCCTTCCCTAAGTTCCTACTTAATATCCCACTCTTTTCCCAGTGATCCAGTCAGACTACTAAACATCTTCCCAACCTTACTCTTCACCTCCCCCTCTTGTTACTTTGACTGACACTACCTCACATTCCTTATATCTCCATAAGTCTTTTAACTCCTCATCCACTTAACCTTATACCTGCCAACATGTTGTTTCCTTCTCCCTCCTCCTCACGTCTCTCCATCGTCTTATCCTCCCTTCTTCTACTTATCTGTAAGTTAATCTCATTTCACACACACCTAATCCTTCACCCCAACTCTCCAACAGCCTCTCATTATCTTACACACTCCAACACACATCACTGCTTTCCTATATCACCCTCACTCTTCTCCTCTTCTGAACTCAATCTCCCCAAAATCAAACTAGCTCTCAAAATTCACCCAGCATACAGAATAAAACAGAAAAGCAACTCCCCCTATCCATTTCTATCTCTTCTCTTGCTCTCTCTCTTAATATCCCCCTTCTCTCTAGGGATGTCCACCCCAACCCTAGCCCACCAACTATGCAAACTACACCTTTCACCTCCACTTATTCCCCTCTGAACACTACTAAACTTCCTCTCAAGCATTGGTCCTTTTACTCTATTAACATCCACAGTATCCTTAATAAGATAACAGCATTTCACTCATGGATAGAACAACACAGTCCTGATGTAGTTACTCTCTCAGAGACCTGGCTTAAACCGCACAACAAAGACAACAATTTTCTCCCCCCAGGATACAACATTCTACGCCTTGATAGACCTGATAAGAAAGGTGAAGGTGCTGCTATTCTTTACTCAGACATCGTGACCCTAACCCCCTACCTAATCCTGTTCCTTCCTTTCACCCAGCTGAGCTCCTTATAGCCAACTTTAAACCAAACAACCACAAAACCCTATCTATAGTTGCCATCTATATACCATCTGGCAATAACATATCCCTACTTGAACAGATTCTCAATTGGCTATCAGACCATATCCACAATGAGACCATTATCCTGGGTGACTTTAATATCAACTGGATTTCCATTACCACCATCTCCCATACCATTTTCATTAACCTTTATGGGTACACCCAACTCATCTCCTCTCCCACTTTCCATAAGAAATCCACCAATTCTAGCTCCATCATTGACTGGATTCTTGTTTCCAAGCCTAACCTTTATCATCTACAAGAAACACTGCCTGACTCCATCAGCAACCACTGCTCAATACGAACCCCCTGAGTCTCCCACCACATTTCCAAACCCCACAAATTCAAAGAATGCTGGAAACTGTCTACCTTCAACCCCGAGACATTTGACAACCTTCTGTCTGAAACAGACAGGTCTACCCTATTTACTTTACCTCTCGACGATGCGGTCTCATACTTTAATTGCACCTTCCTTAATATAGAAATTCCCTTGCTCATCCACGTTCTGTCATAGTAAAATCCCATACCTCCCCCTGGCTCACTAACTCAACTCGGTTACTTATACAAAAAAGAGACGCTGCCTGGAAACTCTGGCAAAAGACAAAATCTATCTCCCACTTACAAAACTTTCAGGAACTTCAAAATCTCACTAAAAAAGACATTAATGATGACAAAAAAAATTCTACTATCAACCACAGACTACCCAATCCAAAACCCCCCCAAATTTTTGGAACACTATCAAACAAATCATCGACCCTGGTAATTCATCTTCACCCAACCCCTGCCCCAACAACTCACCACTCAAAACTGCAACCATCTTCAATTCCTATTTCATCAACACCATAACTAAACTTATGCAGTCCTCTCCCCCACCCTTTCCCCCACAATCTACAACTCCCTCCCCTCCCACACCCCATCCCTATCCACCAAAAACTCCCTCCCTAGAAAATTCCCCTTCTCTCTAAAGCCAGTTCCCTACAAGCTACATTAAAAAACTCTTCCTTAAGCTTAAACCCTGCTTTCCATCAGCAGACAACCTTCCATCTCTCTCCCTAAAACTTGCTGCTACATCAGTGGCATACACAGTCTTTATCCTAATTAACTGCACCATCTCTGAATCATCTGTTCCTACACTATGGAAAAAATTCTATACAATTCCCATTCACAAAGGTGGCAATTTATCAGAACTTTCAAACTTTTGACCAATTGCTATACTTTCCTCCCTCTCCAAATTACTAACTCCTAGCCCACCTCTTACAAGGTAACCTGATCACCCCCCACCCAGCATGTCTTCAACCCATACTATACCACCTCCACTGCTCTCATCTCCTTTGCCAACACTATTTCCCTAGCCAGAGATGATGATAAACTCATGCCCTGCCTATTTCTGAATCTGTCTAAAGCTTTTGATACTGTCTCACATCATATCTTCCTCTCTAAACTCTCTCAACTTAACCTTTCCACAGCTACTATATCCTAGTTTAACAGCTACCTTTCAGACTGGCACCAATCTGTCAAATGGCTCTCTGCTCTCTCCCCCTTTCTCCCAACCAAAACCTGCGTCCCACAAGGCTCCATTTTTGGACCCCTCCTTTTTAATATCTTTACCAATGAACTCCACAAATCCTGTCCCCAGTCATCCCTCATACAGTACACTGACGACTCCACCATTATAACCATAGCTGACAACCCCACCAAACTTTAACTCTTACACAATCATCTTTCAACCTCACAGAAGCCTGGCTTACAAAAAACAACTCATACTGAAACCCCCCGAAAAAAAACTCATACTCTTCCTCCCCAAACACCTCTAAAACCTTAAAACCTCTTTCAACATCTCTTCACTCAACAACATCACAATCTCTCCTGAAAACCAAACGAAGCTCCTCAGAGTTATCATTGATGACATGCTGAAATTTGATCTTCACATTCATCAATGCATTAAGAAAACCCATAAAAAGCTTGCCCTTCTTTGCAGAAGCAAAAGGTTCCTTACCCCTGCCTCTAGAAAAACACTAGCCAATGCTTATCTCCTTCCCAACCTCTTCTATAGCTCACATATCTTTACTAACCTTCAGTTTACTCTTGTCTCCAAACTTGAATCTACCTGTAACAAAGTCACCCACTTTGCTGTTAACTTGTCCTCCAAATCTCACCACTGTCTGGCACTCAGTTCACTTAACTGGCTGGAGTTCCCAAACCACGTCAAACTATCCCAATTTCACACTATTCACTCCATCATCAATAGACCCTTTGACTGTCCAAGCATCTCCTCACTTGTCTCACCCTATAACCTAGCCATCCTCTCAGGAGCTCTGACCAACACCTTCTTCAAATACATAAACCTAACAAATCTGTAGGACAGAATCTTTATAGCTACCACCATCTCCCACCATCCAATGGAACAAGCTTCCCTTGACCCTAAGAAGCATATCCAGGCCCAGACCTATATATTTAAGAACTCACTCAAACAATACCTAATCAACCTCAGGATTTATGCCTCTAATCTCCTTCCTTGAATCTAGTCCTACTCTGGCTCACTCCTCTTCTCTCCTGTCTTCCTCCTCATGTTCTATTTACTATCCTTTTGTATATGTCACTTATATTACTATCTGCTTCAAACACTAACTATGATTAAACCTGTCCTGCCATCATCATTTAAATGCTTCTACTGACAATCACACTGCATCACTCACTTACTGTATTCCTAATCTGTTATAGTTTGTTTTTGCCTTGAGCCTTGTTTTTCTCATCGTATGGCACATGTACTGTAATGTTGATCTTTGTTATTATCTGTACTTTGGGCTTTTCTCCCCGGACATCCGCTGAAAAAGGGCTTTGGCCCAGTCGGACTATCCCAGTCAACAAATGCCAAATAAATAAATAAATAAATAACTTGATTACACCATGACCAGTGGACTATGATTCAGAGACATGCAAACTAGCAGCTAATAAGGTCTTCCTCACTGAGCATGAATCACATTTTTAGTGATCTTGTAATTTAACCTACCTGTAGTAGCACTTTACATGACTGTGAGCAGGTTCTTCTGAATCCCAGCCAGTGTCTTAAACTTCAAAGCATGTTAACAATGAATGAATGAATGAATGCAGAAGCTGATTGGATCATGAGAGAAAGCTGCAATGTAAATGCACAAAATAAGACAGCTATGTTTTAACATTTAGTTAATAAATTAAGCAGCGTTAAATTAGTGCCGAACATTTTACAGTTTTTCTTCGCTAAAAGAGCAACAGTTTTTTTCTCATCTGTCAGTGAAATTTTAAGACAGCATAAGCATGTACAAGACTGAAGCATGAACCTAAATCTGCTTAATAAATGCACCACTAATGTTGATTGTTTTTCTGTGTTTAAATGCCATTAGTAAAAGTTCATATTGTTGTATTAAGCTTATCTGAACTTTTGCCGATTAGATGTTATGTAAGAACCAGACAACCCTCCCATAACATTCTTTGTTCTACTTCATAGTTTGGTACTAAGATAACTGCCCTTGCAAGCCATTTTAAGCCTAGCCAATTATCCCTTGTGAGACTCAAACCCTGCACCTTGTGTTTGTAAGGCAAACACCTTAGCCATTAAGCCACATTCCCAACCCTGTAATCTGTAATCCTGGATTACTGTAATCCTGGAATGTTGTATCTTGCTGTTTTTTTTTTTTTTTTTTTGCCTCTTTATTTTATGGCTTAAATAAAGCATGAATGTAGACTTAATATCTTAGTGAATAAAACTTAGCCTCACTTTTCTATCAAAAAGAGGCTGGATCAAATCTAATAAATAACTCCTGCTTTCCTTTTTTGTGTCTCCCTGTATATACTCCTGCAATCCCAGCAGCATGGGCACCCCTGAGATTATAGACTATGGATAAGGGAACTTAAGTCAGATACTCTGTTCATGGTATATATGTGGGAGATTGGAACAGTTCTTAATTTTCTGTCTCTTGCAAGGCACTTAAAAGTAGCTTAGACCCCAATGATATAATCCTAGAAACACACGGGTTATAAACTGCCACAGCCACCCAGGCTCCCTGTGCCTGTGGATGCATGTACATCAGATGATAAACATAGGATAATTAGAATCTTCAAGATTAACCTCTCTAGTTCTGTCAGCTGGCCTTTCAGCATTGACTTCAAGAACACAACAAAAATGTTCGATTTTTTTTCCTTATCTGTCCTCCCATTCTTGTACTCTGTTCCTTTTACAGCTAGCCATTTGGAACTGCAAAATCCCAAACAATTGGAATATTGCTAGAATAACCTTCATTCTAAAGTATAAGACTGTGTGCTTACTTGTGTTTGGGTTTCACATACATTATGTAGGCCCAGTCTCAGTCTTCTAAAACATACAATGGCAATACCCAGATTTGCTCTGAGCTACTGCACAATGGTACCTCCTATACCAAGCCAATGGATATTGCCAGTATACTGGCCGACAGATTCAGTGCCAACTTTACCCCCCCCCCCCAAAGGACTAATCACAATACCAGTAGATTGCCAGGCACCCAGTATTACTGCTGCACAGGTTAAAATAGCACTGTCCAAGGCCAAGAATACAGCTTCTATGGGACCTAACAATATACCTGGTTGTGTTCTACATGAACTACAGAGTGAACTGGCACCTCACCTGTGTGCCCTCTTCAATCACAGCCTCACCTCAGGCTTTGACCCTGCTGAATGGTGCACTGCTACAGTCATCCCTCTCCACAAAGGAGGAGTGACTACAGGACTATCGCCCCATTAGCCTGATGAGTCTGATATGCAAAGCTATGGAACGCATCATCATGGACCTAATAAACAAGGATATAGGGAATCTCCAAACTCTAGATCGCACACAGTTTGGTTTTGTGAAGGGTAGATCATGCCTGCTCAACTTGGTCAACTTCTTTGAGTCAGTCACCAGAGCTGTGGATGAAGGCAAGGTGGTTCATACAGCCTACCTTGACCTGGCCAAGGCTTTTGATACCATTCCCCATTCAGGAATCATTGAAAAACTCACTAAGCTTGGCATCAACCCCTATATCACTAAGTGGGTTGCAAACTGGCTCACAGATAGAACCCACAGTGTGAAAGTGGTTGACTTCAAGTCAGACTGCCAATTAGTCATGAATGGAGTCCCACATGGTTCGGTCCTGGGTCCTCTCCTGTTTGGTATCTACTTGTCTGAAGTCCAGGCCAACATGAATGGACTCTGGCTGACAAAATTTGCAGACGATTGCAAGATTAGAGCTATTATTAACTCCCCAAGTGATGTTGACCATACAGAATGGCCTCACTGTGACCAATGACTGGTGTTAGAACCATGGCCTTAAGATCAATGCCAAAAAATGTGTCATCATTCCCTTTGGGAAAAACCTGGTTCCCATGCACTACCACATTGATGGTAGTCCTCTGAACACAGAAGATGTTATAAGAGATCTGGGAACACAGGTTGACAGCAACCTCTCTTTTGATCACCACATTGTCACTGTGGTCAGAAAGTCCTTCTATGTGGCACATCTCATTACTGAGGGTTTTGCATCCAGGAAGAAAGAGGTCATTGTCTCCCTCTACTCTTCCCCCATTAGGCCAGTCATCGAGTACAATGCTCCATTTGGCATGTACCTCACTAGACACCTGCAACAACTGGAGAGGCTGCAAAAGTACCTCACAAAGAGGATCCTACACCTTAAACATCACTTGTCCTATATGGACAGACTCAAAAAACTCCAACTATTCTCTGTCTCATATTGCCTACTCAGTGGCAATCTCTGCTTGACTTACAAAGCCATGTCTAACCCAGCTCTGTTAGAAATGCTACATCTAAAGAAATCCCAATCCCTCCGCACCACACACTCCAGAGACCTCAACCTTATTACCACAATTAACAGAACATGTTGGAGGCACAGGTTCATAACCCAGAGACTGACCATGCTATGGAACAGACTTCCCATACATGTCAAGCAGAGCACCTCGATGACCCTCTTCAAGAGAAATCTTGATGAGTGGATGGGAAACAGAAAATTCACCCTGGGGATAACTCCAGTGGCTCTACTCAACAGAGGCACTGGGAACTAAAGTCAGGTGGCACTATGCCAGGGTAATCCTATGGCTAGGCTTGTAAAGACCCCAGGGCCATTAGCCTAGTACACACCTATGAACCATAATAACAACTCAGACTGGCTTCAGTAGGAGAAATGCACAGTCTGATTACGAGACACAATGCACGTCTGTCTCACATGTCATTACAAACTTTGTCAGGTGTATGCTTTTCCTTGTAATACATCTGTTCTACTAACATGCTCACAGCTAATATATCACTATACTTGATCAGACAGCTCTCATAACCATGACTCTGTCATTATACTTGTTAGTCTAAATGTAGCTACAGAAGGACTAATGAATCTTTATTTTCTAAAAAAAGGCTATTGCTATATTTCCCATAACTTCTCTTGTAACTGCAAACTTAAGGTCATAGTTGGCTTTCTGTCTAATGACACTTGTTGAGAACTGTGTTTCTTCTTACTAGTAGTCATAAAGCCAGACTGAGCCATTATCGCTACAGGGTTTACATCTCTAAATGACTGTAAAAAGCTTCACTGTTTGTTGCTTACATTTATTAATTCATTGAAGTGATACTGAACTCACCCAAGGTCCTTGAGCCAGCTCCATTGACCAAACTCAGTCACAGCAAGCACTTTTCAACCCAAATGTGAGCATTACGATAATTCACTTACATAGCACAATTAGAACATAAACAGACCCGATAAGACCATGTTTGCACTGTTACTAAAGGAAAACAAATACAGTTGAACAAATGACAACTTAAAACTTAAATTATGAAATTTATTGAAAAACATTTGCAGCAGCATGCGCCTGAGACTACTGCTGGTGTGTAACTACATTACATTTCTTCATTTGAGATTTAGATGCTTCTATTATTTCTTCATTTTTTGTTCTTATTCTATTACAGTTTGTTTCATTTTACCATTTTGTTTTACCTTACATTTTTTTCCTTGCTTTTTAAAAGTCCTCAGCTAGGGTCAGTTTGAAAAAAAAATCATTTTCCATTCCCTGATTGCAAAGGAATTAAATCTAGCTAATTTAGTGTGTGTATGTGTGTGTGTGTGTGTGTGTGTGTGTGTGTGGGGGTCTGAGAAGTAGGATTTCTTATTTAGGGCAAGCAGAACAGGAAAGGACTAAATGTATTGAATTTTTCCAAACTACTAAATACCTGTTGTACTGCTCAATAGCTGTTGTGCTTTTAAACCTGGTGGCTTTGAGTTGCCCGTCCCTACTGTAAATCTGACTATGTATACTCCTTCCATTCTCATCTCATCTTATACTACTGGGTACTAAAGATCCAACTGGGAAGGGCCTCTCTTTAGACTTGTGTAGCTTCATATCATCCCATTAACTTAGTGCACACTGTAATACTCAGAGTATTAATCCCTTTTTCCATTTTACTTTTAAAATCGGTAACATCTGGAGAGTTTAAGAACTGCATCTTAAGAATCGGCTTGGAATTAATGCTTTTGTTTTCCTCCTGTGAGAGAAAGAGTAGAGAGACATTATTTCCTAGCCTTTCAAGAGATTATCCATCACTGGACAGCCTGAAATTGCTTTTAGTATCCAGTTTGGGGTTAATGCTACTGCTTTGTTCCTAGTGAGAGAAGGAGTTGATGGGACATTGATTAGTGTGGGTCCCTTACTGGGCAGTGTGTATGTGACTTCCCTGATTGGCCTGGCTACAGTTTTGGTGAGAACCCCTTGAGGGCCTTTGTGCAACTTGGCTTTCTATTGTGTTGAGCTGCTGAAAATGCTACCCAAGGACTCTAGCAAGAGGAGAGTATAGCAAGTGTACTGAATCCAGTGACATCTGGGTCACTACTACTTCTCAGGAAGCAGCTTGCGATTAGCATTAATGTTTTGCTTCTGATTCCTAGCTGTGTGCAGCTGTGGGGAGACCAGCACAAATACTCAGGTAGTAGTGAAAAGATGAATCACAATTATTCATTATTCTTGGTGGGCCTAATTCCTTCTTTTCACTAAGTACTACTAGCTTAGCTAATATAAACTTAACTGAAGAGTATCACCCTAAATACGTCATCCACAAATCTTCAGGGTCTACTATAATAGTCCTTCTCCAACCACCAAGTACTGTGATGATGTCTATTCATCCACCCTCTGTCAACATGGATTAATGATCTGCTGTAACTCAGTCTGTGGCCATTCTGATCACATTAGATGTTCTAAGGCAGTTTAGTAACCATCTTATTCTTACCGATTGTTCACTTCTTCTAGCAGTTGATA
>NC_056732.1:1459352822-1459487815 GCF_019279795.1 Protopterus annectens
CTATTTTCAATGTCTGCAGGTTGAGAGGCGTGTTCTTGCTAATATCTGTTTTTACATATTGCTGGAACTTCACACACTGCAGTCATTCTGTAAATAGGCTTCTGTTTGGAATGGTCTTCCAAATCCATAAAGTCTGTCTAGACTATTGGATTAGTATTATTGGAGGAACTTTTCTCCTTTTGCCCTAAGTTCTTCTAAACTATTATGCAAAGCATCACACGTCAGCATTAAGCATGTAGTCCCACTATCTGATCCATCTCTTAATCCACTGCTGTCAGCATAGTGCAAATTTTATAGAAAATGCAGAATTCCCTTTTGGCTAGTGGCTAGCTATTGGTTTCCACCAGGTCCTTCTCCTTTAGTGAGGTAACACCATGGAACAATCCGTAAGCCACTTAATATTTTCTGTCCCTGACTGATGCTCTGTTGTTTGACCTTGTTTGTGTGTGTGTGTGTGTGTGTGTGTGTGTGTGTGTGTGTGTGTGTGTGTGTGTGTGTGTGTGTGTGTCTACTTTGTTTGATAGAAAACACATTTCACTGAAACTCATTTCGTCAAAGCCTCATTTCACTGAAAGTGAATTGCCTGAGCACAATTCACTGAAAGCTCACTTCATTGAAAACTCATTTGACTGAAACTCGTTTCATCTAAAAAGGTATACGCCCTGTTCTCTACTGTAGTGTGATACTAGAGTTAGTATATATAGTAAGGTGGGTGTGGGGAGCACATGGATACTTACAAGTCAAATGAATAACTGTTTCCAGAAGATAATATATACCCAAACTATGTGGGGGGCTACACCCCCCACACCCCCTAATGTGGGGGGCTGGGTCCCCCACCCCACCGAACTATATATATTAACTCCAGGATCGCTCCACAGTGTGATAACTGGTGCGTAATGAAGCAATCTATGGGTGAGAGTAATTAGTTTTGGCTATTGTTTAATCACAGTTATATAATTATTGGTCTGGCCTGGCAGGGCTAGTGTGTGCTTGAAAAAAAACAGAAATATATTACTTGGCCATTATATATTTTATTTGCTTACAGTTAGATATCTTTGGTACAGTATATATCCCCAATACACCTCATATTTTGAAACAAATTCTCTTTCTCTACATAGTTCTGGCATGTATTCTGAAAAGAAAAACTGTTCCTAGAATACTTTCTAGTATGCGCATTTGAGTATGACCATTAACTGTGTTCAAACTGACTCTGTTGTAATATACTCATTCCATTTCACACTCTTTCAGCTGCTTCCTTTACTCCTTTGCTTTGAAGTAACAAGCCACCACTGGAAATAAATGAATTACGTTGTCGCCTCACCTTGTTCTGTTCGATTCTCAGCTAGAGTGTCTTCTGTGTGGAGACATGCGTGAATGGGTGTACCTTCGTTGAAGGTTGTGCATCAGGGCTGGCAACCTGGCACGGAAAAATCCACTGCCAATCATTAGTGGACCGTAGTTCCACTGTGGCGGCCCCTAACCGAGAAAAGCCGAAAGACATAACAAGTGTTGGAGAAAGGTGGTTATCCTCATAGGGGTTCTGAATCTTCTAGGTCCAGACTGGGACATAGGCTAATAGGCTCTTGGACTGCTAATAGACACTTAGTTTACAGCATTATAAACATAGCCAACAATCCATATTCAAAAGTTCTACCCAGCCTCAAGGAGGGCAACACAAGATAGACTGGGGAGAATTTTAGACTGCCCATCCAGTTATCTAGGTTTACCTTGAAAGTGGCAAGATTGCTACTCTGCTTGACATGTAGTGGAAGTTTGCTCCAGAAGGGGACACATTTGGAATATTAATCCAGCCCATACTGGAACTATTGTGAGTCAGTGGAAGGTCAAATAACACTCAATTTACAGCATTCTACAAAATGTAGATCACCATAGGCCAGGACTTTTGGCCTTAAAGTCTGAGAAACAGATGCTAAACAGGAGAGGGTCCAGCACTGATTGCTGTAATACACAACTGGTCATTTTTTTCAGAAATGGCATATTGTTACCTCCAGAGCAGATAAAGATTTAGAGATGACTGAGGTCTTGGATCATGCCATTAGTTTTTTTCACCTGGTAATTGCATGTGCCACAAATTATAAAATTACGAATGCTTCCCTAACCATATCAGAAGGTGTTCAGGATGTACAGATGATGGTGCAGAAAGTATTCATTGATCACCTCTATGTAGTTTGGAGTAAGAAGAAAATGTAATAATAAGAGAAATATGATGGCATATGAATTTTAGGAGTGGATTTTATGGTGAGCTGTAAGGTTAAAGATGAACGTGTGGTCTGGAGGACAATTAAGAGGTAAACAAGCTATGGAACTGGGTCAGGGATGGAGTATTTGGGATTATGGAAAAGGGTCTGATGAAGATGCAGAAAAGCGAAAAAGCTTAGAAGCTAATTTGGATATTAAAAAATGTTAGACTAATGATAAGGGTAAATGATAGGGAATGTAAGTTCAGCCCTACTCCATCAAAGGTTTCAAAAGCTAACAAATCCTAATCCAACTATCTTGAAAAAAAATAATTTATCAGGATAAAAGTAATCATACACAGAAATAGTAAAAATCAGTACACACACACAAACACACACACACACACACACACACACACACACACACACACACACACACACACACACACACACACACACACACACACACACACACACACACACACACACACACACACACACACACACACACACACACACACACACACACACACTCTCTCTCTTAACTCACATGTATTAATAAAACTCCCCAAAAATAGAACAAAACAGAAATCAGTAAAACAAAAACACGTAAATTTTGTCAGGACTGTGACAAAATTAAATACTCTTTACAGTAATAGAAGAACTAAAAACTCAGAAAAATATGACTACATTAACAGATCAGGAATTGAGAAAGATATATATTTTTTTATTTTTTACATTTGTTTACCGGGAAAGTCTGACTGGGACAGAACCCATTTTCTGCAGAGGCCCAAGAGAAATGCACCAGACATGTCTTTGGAATTTGGGAGGAAAAAGAACCACCCAGCGGAAACCCACACAAACCCAGGGAGGACATGCAGACTCTGCACAGAAGGAACCCCAGCCAAGAATTGAAACAGAGAACTTCTTGCTGTGAGGCAACAACACTAACCGCTGCACCACTACTCCGCCCAATCAAAAAGTTTTTGAAAATCTGGGAAATGTATTCTGTAATCTTGGAAGGCATTGTGTGCATCATATTTGCTCTGTTATTGATATTTAGGGTGGTCCTGTTTAATAATGAAATAAATAAAAATATATTTTTTAATACTATATTCCCTAATCTATTGTAAACTACTAGTAGTTCATATTAAGCAACAGACATTCATATAGAACTGTATTAGGTATTACCTTGCAAACCAAGGAGAAGTAACCTCTAAATAACATGTAACACAAAAATAAAATCTGACAGTTCCAGAAGGCTTTCTTATGAGTTCACGTTTTGTTTTTCAGACCTATGATTTTTGTTGGAAGGAACTGTACCATTTCAAGCTGTTTCATATGGCTTATTTGAAAGTTATAAAACCCAGCAACACATTCACTGATGTGAAAGATCATCGGTGGGACACAATGTGGTACATTGATCTTCATGGAGTGACTAGACATGACCTTCAGAAGTAGCTGGCTACAGAATACACTTTCATTACTTTGGTAGACATAGACTGGTCAAAGTTTAAGTTGTTGTCTACCACTGTCCCTAGGATTTTAATGTTAGTTACATTTTTTATGATTTGGCCATTTTGTAATCATAATTTAAGAAATGTTGTTGCCATGCCTCATAGTATTTCCTTTTTGACATTAAAGGTCAGGTCATTACTACTACACAAGGTGTATAGTTTTTGGATGCCATCCTGGAAAAATTCTGCATCTTTTTCTGGAAATAAATGAATAAGGTACCTTGTTTGAAGTCATCAGGATATTTGGTTATCTCTGTCCCATTTCCCAGCTTTATATATATATATATATATATATATATATATATATATATATATATATATATATATATATATGAGAAAAATTAAAGTAACCCCCAGTACAGAGCCCTGTGAGACATTGCTAGTAACCCATGCTGGGTAGACAGGTGATCTTCCCCACCCTGATCTCTTGTGACCTGTTGATTATCCAATATTTTCCCATTGAATTATATATGGGGTGATATTTACTGCTTCTTATTTGTTAGATACACACATATATGGAGTGCTGCTGAATACCCAAGCAAAGCAAAATAATTGGCAGCATTCACTGCCCGTCTTTCATCAAGTGCTCTTAAGTCTCTTCAAGGAATTCCTGTAACAATTCATACTGTCCCACATGTAACAAAAGTAGGTCCTTTGTGTCATTTTGGATTAGCTTCACTATGACTCACTATGTAATTTTACTTA
Source organism: Protopterus annectens (assembly GCF_019279795.1). Taxonomy (NCBI): domain Eukaryota; kingdom Metazoa; phylum Chordata; order Ceratodontiformes; family Protopteridae; genus Protopterus; species Protopterus annectens. The sequence continues at coordinate 1,459,357,243 of NC_056732.1, forward strand.
GTATGCTGATAGGTCTAAAATTGTTTGCATTTTTTTCAGATCCACACTCTCTTTGTGAAGTGGTGCAGCTGAAGCCTATTATAGGTCACAAATGTGTCCATATGTTTAACATCGTTGATACAGATTTAGTTATGTTTCCTTGATTCCATATAGGAAACCATCAGGTATATTTTCTGGTCTCGTGGAACCTGGATTTTTAATTTTACTGTCTGAGACTAAGCTGAGTTTGGAGTTAGATATGGCAGAATTAATAAGAAAAGTAAATAGATTCATTTTTAATGATTGGGGTAATTTCTGAAGGCTAAGCTGTACATCTTTTTTGTTATATACCTTACAAGATCATGATTTCAACATTTTTTTCAGATTTTCCCTCTATGTGAGTGTGTCTTTCTAATATACATTTATTAATGCAGACAGTACCAAAATCATATAAATAATTAATAACATCTGTTTTTCTAAGTGCGTTATTTGCTGCATGATAGTCTCCGATAGGTAAATTCATACATAAATCTTTTTTTTTTATAGATACAGTATAATTTTACTCCTGTATTAAAAATTGGTATAATAACCATGGGTGGGAAGCAGAAATTATTTTTTCATTTCAGTATGACCATTAATATATTGCTGCTCCTAGAAGGGTTTCATTTTATTTGTTCTACATTCTGTCAGTGTGATATTTAATATATTGTTGCTCTTAGATTTCATAGCATTTGTTTTAAATTGCTTTGATTAACATAATTAATTAATGTTTGGGCATATTTATTTGAATATGAGTAATTTACCAAGAGAATGCTTTGAGTAGTTAAAAAATGACCCCATAACAAATTTATTTTCATTATTTTTTACATCTTGAACTTCAGTCAGAAAATCGTCATGATCTGTGCGGGTCATAGATAGTCTGTGGTAGCTTCTTATAATATTATATTCAGTAACACTGATGTTAACCATTGTGTGAATAATTTCTAGGTCTGAGTGATCTTCTTGGCATCTAGATTTCATGTATTCTTTTATAGAGGCTGAGATCCTAACACTTATCCCATCTGCAAAAAAAAAAGAAAAAAAAAAAAAACATGAAACCAGAGAATGCTGTAATTGGTTACCTGCATTTAGATATTTAAGCAATGATTCAGTAATGATAGAGATATTAGCATGCACCAAGGAAAGAAACCTTCTAAATCATTAATTATTGCTGAGTCTGCTAGTAATTACCAAAACCATCTTTAACGAGTTCTGTTATGTGTATTTTTCATTTTTTGACTTGGAAATTGAAGAAGTCTCAGAAAGGACACTTTGAGAATAAAAGACTTCCTGTTCGGCATTTGTACTCCACAGGGACAGAGTTGAAGTTTGTCGAATGCAGAGCCTTCCAAATGGTGTAGCATTACAAGAAGTGAATGTTATGTCTGTGATGACATGTCTTCAGCCAATGAGAGAATGAGGGAATACAAACTAGTATCTTGATAGATGCCACACAGATGATTTTCCTCATTATTGCCAGAATGTTCAGTAGTCCTGACATGCCATGCTATATATTCAAAAGGAGGACCTTCTTAATTATTCACTATAAAGTGAACAATGACCATGCCATAATTAGTCTTAATCATTTTGATCCTAATTGAGATGTTACAAATTTTGGCCCAGGCGAGCATGACACTGCCTCAAGCTTCTTACAAAATCTACTGAGATATGTATCTGTTTTATTGACAATGGAATCACAGATTATTGTGATGATTCTGGAGTTTCCATGCTGCAATGACTGCCACACCAGCTTATGAATATGATTGCTTAAATTTTTACTCCAAGCATGTTGTTGCTATGGAATCCCTCAACCACCATGGTGATACTAACTCTGTATATTTGATTTATTATGGTCAGGGAAAGGTTTATATTACATGTTATTTTGTGGAATTCTGGTTTTCTTGAAATTGTGTCCTTTGAGGTACAGGTTTGGCTTTGGAGGCTGTAGGTTTGAGAACCAGAACCATAGCTGGGCTGTCTGTCTTGGTACCCTGTGCACTTCATTAACTGGCACCCCCAATGTAAAGTTGAGTAGCAAAAAAGAAAATAAAACCTCTTTAACTATAGCAAGCATCCTTCACTTCAGCGCTTTAGTCATGACTACAAATGAAGTATTAGCATTCATTTCTGAATGCTGATACTGCACTCCTGCAGCATCAACACCTGCTGATATTGCCGCTTAACACCTTCCATCTGCGGCAGCCACCCCCATCTCCTTTCCCTAGCTACAAATCTGTGGAAAAACTCTGCATATGCAATTTTTTTTTTCAAATATTTTTTTATTTTCCAAATAATATAATGTCTAACAATACAATCATCAATAAACATGTATTATAAACCTTTATATACACTATGTACAATTGACCTGAACAAAGTAGGGGAAAAATAATAAAATATATGAAATTAGTAACAAAAATGTATAATATTCAATTAATAAAGTATAAAGTAACACATTGATTATTTAGGGTTCATTTTTAATGTCTCAATAAGAGTTAGATTTTTTTCCCAAGGATTGTTTGTCCATGTTTTAGGTGAAATTCTCGATTTCTTCACCTTGATTACTAATGTCGCTGTTTCTTCCATCAATCTCAAGAATTCTTCCAGAGTAGGTTCTTGTGAAGACTTCCACTTTCTAGTTGTACATTTCCTTGCCACAGCTAGTGTGGACCAAAGTAGGTATAGATCTTTTTTATTCATTCCCATAGTATCATTAACATTTAAGAGGACTAAAGATTTGGTTAAATCAAAGTATCTGTGAATATAGCTTGGAGAAAAATATTAATTTCTTCCCAGAATTTTTTTCCCAGCTAGAGCGTCTTCTGTGTGGAGGCATACGTGAATGGGGCGTGCCTTCGTTGAAGGTTGTGCGTCAGGGCTGGTAACCCGGTACGTAAAAATCCACTGCCAATCATTAGCGGACCGGAGTTGTGCTGTGGCTACTCCTAACCGGGAAAAGCCGAAAGACGCAAACAATACAATCAAAAAAATATATGAGACCAATCAGCTTTACAGTTTAAAGAACATCTCCAACAAATGGATTTATCAAGTGAATTGAATTTGGCTAGTTTATCAGGTGTAATAAATGCCCTGTGAATGTATTTCCATGTAAATATTTTCCATATTTGTAAATTAAATGTTAAGTTAACAGAACATAAACGATTTGTTTTACTCTCAATTGATAGATTAGTGTGACATCCTTTTGCTATGAAATTCCAATATCTTGCATTAGGGTTAGTTTTATATGTTATCAATATTTTGTATAATTTTGAAATTAGATTTGTCCAATTATAATTGTCGTAAATAACTTCAGATATTAGATATCAAATTTGGACTAGTTTTATAAGGAGAATTAATAATTTTACTATTAAGGTCCTTAACATATGATAATATGCTTTGTAGTATCACCAATCTGCTGATGGAATGTCATATTTATTCTGAATTTGTTGAATGTCTAATACTACTTGATTCTCTATACAGTGTTGCCAACAAGTAAAATTTTTCACCTCCTATCTAGTTAAAATAACATTATTAATTTTATTGAAGAAATTCTTTGTAGAGCTAAATGGTATTATCAAGTCTAGCCAAATCTTAATAGCCATGTTAGTATATATAAATCTTCTGAATAAATTGTAAATATTATTTATATAATTTAAGTTTGTTGGTTTTGTTATATTATATTGAATATTAACAGTCAATATGTGCCACATCCTATTATTTTGTTCACTTAATATACAATTTTTAATTATTTTATTTTCATTTAGAAAAATAATATTGTGCAATGTTTCCATGTTGAAGAATAATTAGGATCTATCCAATTAATGATAGTTCTTAATATGGAAGCTTTTATGTATGATTCTAGATCTGGAAGTTTAATTCCACCCATTTCCCAAGATCTAATATGATGTGTATAGGCTATTCTATTCCTTTTTAGATACCAAAGAAAGTTTAATAGACATTTATTTATTTATTTATTTCAAGATTTTCTTGTTAGGTACTATAGGGATAGCTTGTGCAATGTAATTGATTTTTGGAAGTATTGTCAGTTTTATTATTTGAAATTTGTTTTCAAATCTCAAGAACATTTTATTCCAGCTTACTATTAACATTTTTATTGTATTAATTATGTTGCTATAATTTGTGGCTAATGTAGATTCCAAATTATCACATAGTGTTATTCCTAAATATTTTATTATGGGAACTTATTTTCCTATCACACAATCTGTTGTTAAGGTAAATTCTCTCTTTTTCTTCAAATCTATATAATTAGATTTTCCCTTGTTAAATCTAAGGCCAGAAATATGATAAAACCTTTCCACTATTTCATCCAGTTTTTGTACTGATTTCTCCAAGACAGATAACGTGAGTAAAACATCAGCAAATAACATCATTTTTTAATTGAGTTGACCATATACATCTATGCCTGATATATTAGAGTTGTGGCATACTAATGAGGCAAATAATTCAATTCCTAAGGCAAACAGGATGGGAGACATCGGACATCCCTGCTTTGTACCTTTCGTTATTTCAATAGCCTTCGAGGTAAATGGCCCAAGTTTTACATAAGCCAAATTGTTTTTATAGATATTCTTTAATAGCATAATAAAATTAGTAGGAAATTCAAACAATTCTAAAGCCTTAAAAAAAAATCTCAGCTCAATGAATCAAAGGCTTTTTCTATAGCCAAAGCTACTATTAGAGCTTCTTGGTTGTTTCTGTTTAGAAAATCTATGAGTGTTAGAATTCTTTGTATATTGTCATGTGTGTGTCTTTTATAAATGAATCCTGTTTGATCCTCATTTATTATGTGTGTCAATGATTTCTTAATTCTACTAACTAATATCGACATGAAGATTTTATTATCATTGTTAAGTAAAGATATTGGCCTATAAGATTTATACTGTAAAGGGTCTTTGTTTTCTTTTATAATGGGTGTAATTAAGGAGTATCTCCATGAAACTGGAGTTGTGTTTTGTGCTAGAATTTCATTCAAAGTTTTGTGAAACAATATTACTGAAGATGGAAATATCTTATACAATTCATTAATTATTCCATCAATTCCTGGTGTTTTGTTACTTTTACTTTCCTTGATTTTTTGAGTAATTTCTTTTAGAGATATTTGTTTTTGAATGTCTAACTTTAACTTTTCTAGTGTCGCCTTTACCTTTACTAATTTCAGGTCTAAGTTTGATGTATTAGTTATATGTGAAGTATCATTATAATGGTCAGAGAAATAATGTTTAAATGCATCTAGTATATTATTTATATCCAAAACCTTTTTGTTTTTTTTCCTTACTTCATGTATAATACTTGTAATATTATTTTTAATTGAATGTTTTTTTTTAATCTTATTGCTACATTATGCATAAGTTTGGGTGATACTACATAGGAACTAAGTTTTAACCATTCTACAGCTGTATTAGTTTTGTGAGTTAAGATTTCATTATATTTTTTGTTTAAGTCTTCCAATGCTTTTTTATGATTATTTTGTGTGTAAGTAGATGAATTAATAGTGAGATCTGTAATTTGTTTTTGGATGTTGCATAATTCTGATTCCCACTCTTTTAGCTTGTTTTTATACCATGAAAGATTTTTTCCATTTAGATAGGCTTTCAAGATATTCCAAAGATTAATTACATTTATTTCAGTGTGTAGTTTAGATCTAAAAAGAATTGTACTTCTGAATCTAACCAAGGTTTAAATTGTTTTAATTTTGTAATGTAAGCTGGACTTCTTGACATAAAAATCAATTTCTTATAATCTGTATGTATTTTGAGAATTAATGAAGTATGGTCTGAAAAGGGACAATGGATTATGGAAAATTTTATTATTTTTGAATTTATCTCTTGAGATATGAAGATTTTATCAATTCTAGTATGTGTCCCAAATTTGTGGTCTTGGTGTGAAAATAATAATGAATTGTTTTCCTTATAACTAAATGTATGAATTAGATTAAAACTTTCTTCCCATTTCTTAAGTAGCTTCCCTATAGAACTTGCACGTAAATTTCTTTTGCTTGTGGTCTCTGATTTATCCAATATACAATTAAAGTCACATTCCAAAATCAAATTTCCTTTATATACTCTAGTTATTAGATCCATGTGTTTTCTTATTGTCCCAACCCCAATACCTGGAAACCAATAAATATTTACTAATGTCCAGAGTCTGTTGTTATATTTTACTATTACTATGGCTAGGAGTCCTTCTTTATCTTCATATTTGTAAATGATTTGAGGCATAGTGACATTTTTTCTATAAAATTAAAGTTCCCCTAGTCTTTTTCTTATATGAAGAGTGAGATAAGATCATATATTCATTAGGATTCCAGTTAAAGGTATCATTTGTTTTGAAGTGAGTCTCTTGAAGAAATACCACTTGTACTTTATTTAATTTCATATATAGTAATAAATTAGATCTTTTCCTTGGATTGTTTAAACCATTAGTATTTAAGGATAAAATAGTCAAGTCCATTCTCAGTATTTAACTTTACATCATATTTGTTTTGTATTATATTTTGTAATACCATACCAAATGTAAAATGTGTGACTACTGTGTTAATAATTCTCATTGTAGTCAATATTTTAATTTTGGTCAAATAACTTAAAATACAGTTTAGTTCAGGCCAATTAAAAAAAGAAAAAAAGAAAAATGCCAAAATTACTTGTATAACAAGAAGTATATAAATATTTTTGTAAACCATCTAATGTACATGAAGTGAAATACACTTCCAATCTGTTAGATGAGAAGAAATCTAACAGATTGCCTACCATAACTTCCATCACGAAAAAGAAAGAAAAAAATGAACCCCTTTCGAGCTCCAGTACACCTTTTCTCTTATCTTGGAGATTTAACAATATTAGTTATTATTTTCCCTATATAACTATTAATAATGAATTAACATAATGTATGGAAATGAGTATTGATTTGGTAATACAATTTAATTTTAGATTAGATTAGACTTCTTTTTCAGAATATAATCATCCTATCATGCACTACTTAAACATTCATAAAGTAAAATCTCATTTATAACACAGTAAATGTTGCTTAACAGTAGTTCTCTTTAGCCTGAGAGTAGTATATATACATATTAATAGTATCCAATATTCTGATATGACCAATATACTAATGATTATGTCAGATAAACACCCTCCTACATACTAAAAATAGAACTGAGTGAAGTAGATTTAGAAATGTATCAATAAGTGAAGATAAATATGGACAAGTCTATTCAGAACAGTTAAAACATACCACTAGACTTGTTATGAAAAACTATGTTGTCCATAGAATGAACCCTTAGAGTAGTGTTCACCAGAGATGATAATGTAAATATGTTCGAATGAACAATACATCATGAATCTCTACGTATCACTCACATGCTTTCAATTAGAGACAAATGAAAGCATAACCAGATTCAGTTTATTTTATGTCCACCCATGAATGTAGTTGTGACAAATTAAAAGAAAAATGAAGAAAGACAACATTAGACCATAGGGATCACTCACTGATGATGAAACAGAAGCAATTTGCCCTGATAAGTGGCCATGTGGGTGAGCAATTTATAAACTTCTTAATACTAATGCATAGTTATAATATCAATTCATGTTATGAGAATATCATCACAAAATATTGAACAAAATGCTAGTCAAGACAAAGCATTACTGAAGCTGTTCTGCACAGCCACAGTTCCCTAGAATCTTTATAATAGAGTGTTTATTAAAGACTGTGTCATGCAGCAAGATACAAGAGTAGGCAGACTCCCTTCTTTGTTATTAAATTGTTAAAAGTAATGACACTCTAAAAAATACAAAACCTATTAAGCTGAACAGTGCCTTAAGAAATCTCTCTCTCTCATATCTATTTAATTAGTGTTCTACTTGAATTTCTCATCAAGAATTACAATTTACAAATCTGTCTTATTTTCCTACTTGAAGCAGTAGGAAAAGCAGACCATGAAGACATTTTCTCATGGGCCCTTTACTTTAAAGAAATAAAGATGAAATTCCAAGGTGAACTCATTTTACCAACCATCTCACTAAGAAACTGATAACCTTATTATTTAAACAGTTGTCAATATTCAGTAAAAATATCACCTGCATAATAGTCAGCTATACAACTAATGTATGAAGGATTAAAGGTAGTTTATGTTATAAATCCCTACCTTAACCAAATGTGTTGCATACAATATCATTTAGGATTTTCATTTCTTATGAACCTATTTCTGTAAATGTGTAATTCAAACAATTCTTGGTAGAATGAATGACATCTTAACTACTTTATTATGCTAATTTATGTGCAATTTTACTATTGGTTTCCCAGTACTTCCCAGTCATCAAGGCAACTCCCACAATACATCAACAGGCACTCGCAAGACTGTCTGAGATGCCAATTTTATGAGTTATAGAACCATGGCTTAAAGTTTTGCTGGGAATAAATCAACTGTTCATCACAGAAAATAAGTACACATGCCCACACAGTTTAGTAGTGCAGTGAAACAACTTATTGCATGTTGGTATAAGAATTTTGGCTAATTACCAGCATCTTTGCCACTTTACTGACAGTTGAACCCCACTTACCAAAGATTAGAAAGCACTAAAAGGTGAGAAGAGTAATCAGTAATTTACTATCTACTGTATTCACTATTTATTTGGTTACTACTCAATCAATTCAATTGAACATGTCTAGGCAGTGTGAGCAGAGGAAAATAACAACACTGTACAGTACAGGGCTTACTATGTTATCTAATAAAGCAATGTGCACATTATATTCAAATAAGCAGGAGTTATAAGTACAAGGTAATAAGTCCCTTTGTGGCTTCTGAAATTAGATGATTTATGTTACCAGGTTAATGAAGTATTCAGTATAATATGTCTAAAACCTGTCTTAATTTTACTTATTATGTGCACAGACGTATGTCACAATTGCAACTGTTGTGTGCATCTCACACACATATTTTCCTATTCACACTTGCAACGCTGTAACAGATGCTTACAAAACTATCAGACATGTAATTTTTCTGGATCACCATAGCATAGTGCATCTTATAGCCTAGGTAGGAATAATTCAGAAGTAAGAAAAGACTGTGCTTACTTCAAGTGTAACAATGTAGTCTGTAATGCTGCTATTACTTTTTCAATTGGATGTTATTCAATATTATTGTAAATTCTTCTTTTTTGTGTTACCTACATGAAAAACAGCTACTCTGTCACTGATTTCACACCTATTCTTATAATTATTGAAAAGAAGTCAGGGTTTGTAGATTTTAATAATTCAAAGACCATGTTAAATGAGCTTAAAATATACTGCATGTGCAACTGATATACTACAAGCGCTACCTTAATAACAGACAAGCAGGGGATTCTTTAACAGACTATTTCCACCTTAAATCTTTCATAGCAGACAAGGGAAGCTCTAACTAGTGCACTAGAATGTTTCAAATAACAGCCTTGTCAGAACCCAGTAACGGAACTCTGTTTATAGTGACTCTGTTTTTTCTACATTTAAAAATATAAAATGGGAATTTGAAGTGTAGTGAAGTCAGTAAGTCACAGAAACTATGATTAAAATTTTTCAATTCCTATTATGCAACAATGAGGTGAACTAAATATACTATTAATAAAAAAGGAGATGAGAAAAAAACATTTGTGTATATGTTGTCTCTGTTCTTCCTTTACATATAACTAATTATACTAAAGTGAAAGATAACATTTGAATCTGGTTTTCCTCACTGCCTATGAATGAGATGTACCTATATTTTTAGAAGTCACTCTAAGTTATAAAACCATTTAACATTATCAGACACAACCACTAGACTTGTGATGAGTATGTTGCATAAAGTATGTTTAAGAAAAAGTATAAATGTCTCAGAGTATAATAGGCAATATAATTGATTATACAATTAACCCCCCATTAATATTCCAAAACGTGCATGCTGGTTGGTCAGCATACACGTTGTAAATCAGACTTATACTAATTGAAACTTTACCACTTTATTAGGTAGCCAGTTATTTTGGTGAAGTAAGAATTCTGTCTGATTTTCCTCTTCTTTGAGTCTTCAGTCTCAGATTATGGAAGACAGGGGAAAAGAGCAGAGGTAATAAACATTGTGTTTTCAACTTCATAAAGGAAAAGGCGGGGAATGGTACCTTACTCAGAATGAGAAACAGAAGAGGAGAAAGTGGTAGACAAACACGAGATTAGAAAGTGCGGAGACAGAGAGGGAATTGACTGCCCTACTAAGGACAGCACACAGGACACAAATGATCTACTTTCTATAATCCTCAGGAATCTGGCCAGTATGATTCCAAATCCCCTGACAGAGCTCTTAAGCAGTTCATTGGAGAGGTCAGAAGTGTTAAAAGACTGAAACATGAAAAGGATTGTACCTTTGCAAAAAGGAAAAGGAGAAGGTAACCTTGAATAGTCACTGGCTTTTCAGTCTGACAGTAGTGTCAGAGAAAATCCTGTAGAGAACACTGAGAAAACAGGGATTGCTTTCTTAGAAGACAGCAGTTTCTGTGACATTAACCTAGACAAGTATATTGCCAGAATGACCTGTAAGTCAGCCCTGATCAAACATATTGGGATACAGAAGAACAAGACAAATTATACCAGTAGACATGGTCTTCCTGGATTTCACCAACGCATGTGTCTTGATCCAGCAGAGGCAGCTGCTAAAAATATGCAGATATTTGTAGGGAATAGAACCAAGACTGAGTAACTGGACTGCTGGTTTATGGTCCAGTAGGACACAAATAGTTGTGGTGACAGGGATGATGTTAGGAAACTTGAAGTGATCAGTGGAGTGCTGCAGGGTGAATTCCTCAATAAAGTACTCTTCAGTGTCTTTGTATCTGATGTGTCTGAGGGAAATGAGAACAGCATCTAACTGTTAGTGGTAGGAGGTAAGGAAAAACTAGAGATGGTGAGCAAATAATTGGAAGGTAGCAGTTAAAGTTCATTGCATGCAAACATTGAGTGGTGGCCTGACTCCACAGCAACCCTGGTTTATAATATCAGTTGGTGGAGTGAAACTTGTGCTCTGATAATATTACCCTATATAAATGTCCATCACAGGTTGTCAAGAATTATTTGGTATAGGACCTACTAATGTGTACACATTTCAACTGACAATACTGTATGCTGGCAATAATGTATAATGTTACTTCCTTATTGTCTCAGACTATGGCTAAATGAAGGTGTTGACATGAGCATAGCTACCTGAATAACAAAATGAACTAAATAAATAAGTAAACTTATAGCACCAGACCATAAAAAGATCTATGGATGTTGCTTGCACTTGGATTGGATCTCCACGAATAGAGAGAAGACAGTGGCAGCAGCAAACAGAATGCTGAGGTGTTTCCTTGGAAGGAAAGACACTAGAAGCAAAGAGGATGTGATGTCATTCTGCTGGGCCAAATTCAGGCCACACATTGAGTGATGCATATAACTGTGGATTTCAAGAAGAGGCATGTCAGGTTGCTAGAAGGAATGCAGACAAAAGCAAAGCAACGCTACATATGGTTGAAGGGAAGAGAAAAGAAAAAAGGGTAGAAAAGCAGGATCTCTACTCACTTGATGCCAGAAGAGACAGGCATTACAAGATATGAATGTGTCAGACCATGTTAGGTGGGTGCAAAGGGATCACCCCAAACAAGGAGGATGGGGGTGGATGTGGCACAGGCAAAGACTCTAGGGACAACTACAACCTGGATCTGTCAAAGAACTTTCCTACAGAAAGAGTTGTGGACTTGTGGAATGCACTGTCAAAATAGGAAATCCACAGAGGCTTTCAGAAAGGCATGGGACAGGTGGATAAATGGTAAAAATGAAGGGAAGAAGGGAACAGTTAGCACAGGCTATACTGCTTTGAGCTTGTAACAAGCTGTTTCATGTAGTCCAGGTTACAGGGTTTGAGTCATTCCACCTCCACTTGCCTACTGTGTGACTCTGATGAAAGTCATTTAAGCAGAGAGTTCATATGGGCTGGCCTGAAAAAGGACACTTGTGTCCAGTGGGATTGCCTGGTCAACTAATGAATTAAAAATACAAAAGAGGTAGAATGCAATTAAAGGACAGGATAAATAGCCTTAATCTTTCTTCCTAACATCAGGTGAATGCAACATAAAATGCTTCAGTGAAGCCCCTTTATAAAATAAATCATTTTTCCTGACCAACAAATAATACCTTCTTCTCAGTGCTGAGTTGGCACTTCACAGATCTTTCATTTCTTTGCAATATTTCTCTATGATTTTCAGACTAAGATTTCCTTGTTTGTGAGTCAGCTATCCTGTCACAAAATATATTAATCAAATATGCTTTTCTGTGTTTAGATTCACAGTGAATGCAACACTTTGTTAATTCTGAACTAGTGTTTCATGCCAAACCACAGGCAGGATATGCAAGCTTCATACATTTATGAATCACATTTCACAAGCAGGTCACAGTTTAACATGATTGAATGGGTATAGGTTTTTACTGTTTTTAAGTGTGTGTGTGTGTGTGTGTGTGTGTGTGTGTGTGTGTGTGTGTGTGTGTGTGTGTGTGTGAGAACTGCTCACTGCAACAATGGTACACAACAGATTAGGAATGCAAAACCAGTTGCCTTGAAAATGCATTACAGAGCTATAATAAACTATGTATCAATAACCTGACTGAGGAGCAGAAACAGAATGTCCTATCCATTTTGTTTTGTAAAGAGTTTGTTGTGATAAGGGTTGTAGTGATAACAAGCTGAGCAGGGTGTTCCAGACTTCTTTCTCCTTAACAAGACAACTATATCCATTCAGGTCACCAAAATATCTCAGTGGTAAGATATGTGCATCACACCACCAAGGTCTGTAGTTTGATTCTTATACCCAGTCTAAGTGGTCTGTGTATGCTTTCCATGTGCCTGTGAGTGTCTTCTCTGCGTATTATAGTTTCCTGTCATAAACATGCTGTTGGCTGCACTAAATTGTCCATATTTATTGTATTTACTCTTGACCGTGTTGCCTGGTCATACTTGAAAAATGTTTAATGGACAAATTCACTTTTGTAGTTAACAAAGAGAACTATATGAAAATAAATGAAACCACTTGTTCTGTAGGATATGCAGGCTGAGGGACATTAGGTCTTTGCCATATCCAGAGTCTGAGCTGCTGCTTCCTTCTAGTAGGTTGTGGCTGCTCTATGTCCTATGAAGGCATTTCCCTTGAGTATCATTATTAGCTGCCCAAATCATCTCAGTTGTCTCTTCTCAACCTAGAGGAACAGTGCCTTTATCCTGAGATCTTTCTGCATTGCCAAGCACATCAGTATGTCCCAGAAAGTGAGCCAGTAGCATTATTAAGAAATCTTTCATATGTCCCAAGAGGTAGTTTCCATTGTCAGGACTTTGTTCTTCACAAACTACGTTATTACTGCCTGACACGGCATAAAACCCAGCTTACACTTTGCCTTACAGGTGGTGAGCCCACACAGAGGTTCCTTGCAACTTTTTCTGGCTAAGACTGAAAACGCTACATGGGTCATCTGGTCACTAGGCACTTACTGGTAAATAGCAGCTCCAAGCTTGGCTCTGACACACATGTCCTGTATAACTACCTTGCATGACATTTTCTGAATCTTTCCATGAATCATCATGTGGATCAAATTTTGGATCACTCTTTATCTGGCCCTTCCTTTTAGACAATATAGCTCTACAAATTGTGGTGGCATGCAAGTCCCTCTGTCATGACAGTTTCCTGATTACAACAGAGTTTGCAACATTTGTTTAAATGACTACAATAAAACCATTATCAGCAAATCCTTCATCTTGTTGTACCCTAATTTCCCCAGCTGTACTGGGACCCACTTCCTCACTCAGTCTGATCTAAAAGTCCTGAATGCATCCTTTCCTTTTCGTTGCTAAATTGCTGTCTGACTTACCCTTCTTATTTACATACATAAACTACCCATCCGCTCATTAAATGAAAAGCTGGGGATTGCCTTGTGCCTTCACTTAAAAGCTGTTATCACTTAAGTGTTTAGATCAAGATTAAAAAAAGAAAGAAAGAAAGAACAAGAACCAAACATTAAAATGTGTGCAAGCGTTCTGGTCCAGAATGTGAAATTCAAAACTTATACTTTATAATTTAAATTACTTTCTAGATGTAGCACCATTTCAACCTGCAATAAGTATTTAGCTTAAAAAATGTTAATCAGGGTTAACAAGCTCAGCTGTCTGTTTCTGGTGTTTTGATGTAAATCTCCAGTGCTCAAAGCTATAATAATGATCAGACAACTATATCCATTAGTGTAGATTTCTTGAGAGAAAATGCTAGAAATACATGGTTAATGCTAGTGTGCAAATTGTTGCTCCGCAAGCAGTAAGCAAATATTTAATTGTCCATGCTTTTTAGGTGGCTTTAGACACATGATCCTGTAAGCTAGAATAAAGATGGCAAAAGAAAAACAGTTTTGTTTGCTTGACTTCAGATATTTATTTTTTGTTCAGTTTGCTGACATGATACCCTATGGCAGAAATCTACTGTAGTTTGTATTTCTACTACTGTGAGCTAATCTTAAACTTAAAAACTGATCTTTGCTCTGAAAACAGAGCTGCTGGCAGAATCCAGGCCGTTGCAGTTCCCCGATTAAACCTTTAACTGTTTTCTGGCATATCACTTGCCTTCTTTTGACTCAGTGAAACAACTTTTATCTTTCGCTCTAGTTTTCTGTTGGCAACATGTTCCAGGAATTTAACTTTTAATTTATTTAAAAAAAAAGAAAAATCCCATACGTTCAGTGACCAGCAACCTGCTTCACTACATACACTCACTACATTCCTAACCAATCAATGGCTGCCCATTTCTCTTCAGCAGCATATCCAAGAATGTAGCTGCACATTATAGATACATATTATCTCTTTTTCTTCTAGAATATATGCTATCAAGATTTTTCAGAAAATTGCTGTTTGACTTTAAGTGCAACAAGTGCATAATTGTATTTGTTTCGTTTTTGACAATACTCAAGTAATCTGCTATTTTTTTTTCCAGCAAAGCATACTGTCCATAGCTTTTTTGAGTCTGTGTAAATCATTTTGGTTTCCTCTGACCCTCTCCAAACTTGGTAACAGCTGCTAGTTTGTTCTACATGGACAATCTGGTATAGTTCAAGGCTGGCAAGCTGACTAAGGTTTGCCACGTCAGCTTACCAACCTATTCTAGTGAAAGAAAACTATTAGCGTGCATCTTAGTAACACATCTCCTGTGTGACTCAGGCTCACTTTCACATTTAAAAACATTGGTGAGTTGCTACATTGGCCCATCACAGTGTGTCTCTTATTTTGGTGTATCTTTACCTTTTCTTTTGTGTTGCAGACAGTCAGAAGTGGCACAGACTTGGCGTGGCTCTGTTTATCCCATATCCATTTTGCACATGACAGTTTTATACATCTTCATCTTTTTATTTTCTTGGAGGATACATGTTTTCATAACCTACCCACAAACTTCTCGTGGCTTTAACACTTGGCACACTTTTACACCGCATTGTGTACAAAGTTCAGTGTAGTGTGCTACTCTACACAATATTAACAATCACAGTACAAAGACATGGTAACCCAGGATTACTACATGCCATAGCCAGTAAGACAAGTTACCAAATATAAGTGGCTAAGACAAAACATGGTTTCAGTGGTCTCTAAAATGGCACACTTACTGTATTGTATGGAAGAGTGTTTTGCAAAATAAGCATTGCTATAGGAATTGCATTGTTCTCTGATTCCCAAAACTGTTTGCATTAGGATACTGAATGGCCTTCTATTGGTATGGGATGGAAAGTAATGTTGTATCCAAATCTTTAGTTTAGAGGTATATGTTGGATTGTGGATTTATTTTATTTTATTTAACATTTTTAACCAGGTAAGTACACTGCTCTGAATATCTTTTTCAGCCAGGACCTGAACCATTTCCATTTGGAAAATACATGATAAATGTTTATTAGAGTCGCTGAACTATAGCTCATAGCTGGCCTGAATCTTTTTATTTACACTGTGTAGATAGATAGTTCTTTACTTTTCAGCATGTGCCCATTATGTATAGACACTCTTGCTTTAACAGAATGCCTATGTGCAAGGCTGGGGGTGGGTTACATTCTTTAGATCTGGTGCTCGATAATATACAAATGATACAAAACTCTGTCATGTACCTGACGATCACATATTAGTTTCTATGATTTCCAGCTCTAGTTGGATTATAACTGACATTGGCTAACACTGACTAAAACTATGGTATTAATGTTGAAGCCACACTGCTGGCTTCACAGTACAGATTAGTGGACTATATCTATGCTTTATGAACATTTGTTCAGGGTATGCACAAAATAAGGGATTTGGGCTTGATCCTGAATGTTGTCTGGTTAGAGGTCAGTGAGACAGCAGTGTATCTGAGAAGACATAATATCTTATGAACACAGGTGTAATATGTCCCCCACTCCCACTGGAAGGAAATCCCACTTTTATGCTTT
This sequence comes from Protopterus annectens, assembly GCF_019279795.1. Lineage (NCBI taxonomy): Eukaryota > Metazoa > Chordata > Ceratodontiformes > Protopteridae > Protopterus > Protopterus annectens. The sequence continues at coordinate 1,459,373,743 of NC_056732.1, forward strand.
TGCAGCCCTGGTGATCAATATTTTTGCAAGTTCTCACTGACAATTTACCTATGCCAGAATGCAATTTCTCTCCTGTACACAGACTGCATTGTTTCAGCGTTAGATGGAAAATTGTTTTGAAAATCATCTTGTTTGCATGCATACCTTTAGAATGAAAGTTAAATGACTCTCTGCAATACTTTTTGGCCCCAATTCCTTAAGCTGTACAGTGTGCTCCATTAAAGGGCTTAAATGAGACTCTCAGACATCAACTGTTGGGTAGTTATTATGCAGAGAAAAAACAGACTGTGATTGTCCAAAACTACACAATACATCAAATGGATCATTTCCTGGTTGGTAACATTCTCCTTTAGATATGTACTTGCTTGGAATTAAAACCTCAGACATAAATTTACGAAGACTATTGTTCTGGTTACACAAGTTCTCTTTTCTCACAGGCTTGTTTTGCTCTTTCTCACACACCTCACTACTTGCAAGAACATGGCCACATTCCTATACTTGCAATGAAAGAATGTATTCCAGTAAGAAAAATACATTGTTAGATTATCATTTACAGAATCACGTCCTCTGCTTATGTTTGTAATAGGCTTGCCTGGACTATATACTTTTAAGCAGATCCTTAGTGCAGATAGACATATCTTTTAGTGATAAAACTGTTTTAAACATGAGTATTATGGAAGGAGGGCTTACAATCATTTAACTTGTCTAGCATGCCAAAGAAATAATAATCATACGCTGTGTATTACTATTATTACGTCTTGCAAACAGTGAGTGGCAATGAAGACGATGTCAAGCTTATACATTTCAGTGTACTTGTTTAAGTGGCATTTCTTTATATTGGACAAAAGCAACAAAATATTAATTTCATTGCAACATACAGGACACTAATTATGTAATAAAATTTAGTTTTGCTCAGTTTTTATCACCGTGGTCAACACTAAGAAACATAAAAAGAATCCATTTATGGAGCTAGAACTGTTTGTTGTTGATACATACATAAGTGTATTTAGCTTTGCTTTTAAAGTCTTCACTTTTATTTAATTTCTGTTTACATGGTTGAACATTCAAAACATTGCATTAAGTTCCATTTGTATACAAAGTTTTATAGTTTGCTAGGCAGAGTTGTGAAATATCTTCAAAGAGCATTAGCGAGAAGGAAAACATGAAAATATGTCAACAGCCTACCTTGTCTATTTAGAAAGGAGGAGGAATTTCACAAAGCACAGCTTTCTTGAAATGCTCATCTGAGGCATTCATTCATTTGTGACCCTTTATTTACAGAGCAAAGTTTATGGAAGAGGAGGGGGATCATTTAAATGGCTGGGTTGTAGCAGCATTTTAGTGTAGTTGAATGCATCTCCACTGCAGGCGACCAGTACACTGAAATACACCACTTTTTGCAGGTGGCGTCTTATAAAGGGTTTTTCTCTTTAACATTATATTAAGCCCTTCCCAGTTTTAGACGGGGAGCCAAAAAGGTAGTGCCTGCAGTAACCAGTGAAAACTTTTCTTTTACAAGTGGTTGTCATAAAATATCAGAGTTACATGTCTCCTGTTATCAGTCAGAAGGGCTATGCTGAACATTTCACACTTAGAATGTTTTAATCAGAATTCTTGAGTAAGAAGTACCCCTTTACTTACCTTATAAGAAAAACAGAGTAGTTTATGTTTGTATGGGTGTCTGCACACAGAGCATATCCCTTTAAGGCTTTATCAGAACACTGAACAGTTCATTGTAAAACAAAATATATATGTCTGTTGATACTGAAGTCTGTGCAAGTATACAATTCTAAATCTAAATTAATAGACACATGTAACTCATTTTCCAATGACATATAAACAAGGAAAATTCTGATCTTGTACTGAATAGTGTATATTCCCAGAATAATACACATGAGAGGTAGATGACTATGGTTACTGGCAGAATGGTTCTGAGCAGTATTTCACATTCAGAATGGCTTAGTCTGATTTCTAGACATAAAGCACACTGTTTACTTATCCTACAGGAAAAACAGAGCAAATAAAATACCTGCATATTATCCTTGATGGAGAAAATGACAACTACTAGTTTCCAGGTGAGTCACAGAAATGAAATTATTATTCTTTATTATTTAAAAAAAAATCAAACAGTAAACTTGCAAAAGCTGTGTTTTAACTTTTATCTACGTGGTGTATGACGTTGAAGATGTCATCAATCCCATCCAAACTCTTTGTTTAATGCTAAATGGAGACATGCATATTTCCCAAATATGTACTGTTTAGCAAAGACTAAATAAATACAAGTATGAGCAGGACTAATGATGCAGGGGGCAGGGTGTCTGTCAGCACATCCTGCCCAGGTGTCCTGCGGAGATCCTACAATGCCAGAAAGACAAAAGGAGAGACTTTGGAGTATTTAAGTACCATTTTTTGTTTTTTCTTGCTGTTTACTGCTTTTTCCTCCCAAACGCTCCTTTTCTGGCATTTATTGCTTCTCAAAACGCTCATTTTATACTGAAAATTGCATTTACTTGTGCCTGCACTTTTTTAAAGTCATTTTTGCTGTAAATTGTATTAGTTAATTGTATCTGGCTTCCCACTCAAGTGCAACAGCCATTACTGAACTGTAAAAGTTGTTTGTTACCTGTTTCTACTATTTTTCCTGAAAAAACAAAAAAGAACAAAAATCTTGCTATTTTACCACCTTACTGAGCTAGAAAAGTCCAGTTTCAGATACCTGCTGATACCTGGACTGTGTTTGAGCTTCTGTGTTGGCCATACCTTACTGGGGCAAAAAGGAAGTTTCTTTGTTCACCAGTGAGAGTGGGGAGCTCTGAACAGACTACCTGTCCTTGGAGGAGTGGTTTCTGCACAGAAACTGTAGTTTTATTGGCCATTTTGGGCTAAATTCTAGCTCTTTAATCTTTCTGATATAAAAAACACATTTGCACGGTTTTGCGCATTGCACAGAGGTGGTTAGCAAGGAATAAACTACCCCCGGCTCCACTGAGTCTGCTCTTCAGTTTTTCCCTTGGTACTAGCCAGTTCTTCCAGTTTTAGCACTGAAATCAGTACTTTTAGACTAACACTTGGTGCAAAAAGAGTCAGAAGCACTATATAAACTATAATACTAGATCCCCAACAGTTGTCTGTAGAGAACAGTCAAATTACTCTTCCCAAAAATAAGTTCCTTAACCCATTCAGGCATGTCCAAGAGCCAGCTCCCAGTGGGTTCTCCTGTGCACCTGATGAATTTGGGCATCCTGAGGCAATGTCACAACTGCCTCATGTAAACAGACAACAGTCTCCTCCTACCACAAGACACCACAATCTGAGAGAGATGCACTTACATAGCTAAACTTGAAGCAAAGCTCTCTCCAGTCACAACTGGAATTGACAGTCAAGAGGAGAAGGTACCTACCTGCAGCACACCACCTACTACACATAGACCCATCATACATCCAAATGCGAACCCCACACATAGATACATAAAGAAATATTTGGAGGCTCTAAATAAAAATCTGTGGAAACAACAGAGACCTCCAAAGCAGACACGCAAGCAACCTACACCCACAAACACACCGCAATCATCACATAACCACAAAAAACAGTTTGCCGCACAACCACAGCCCCTAAGGCAAAACACCATACCTAACATACTTGCAATAGGTGACTCCTTAGTCAGGCACACTGATGTCCCTCTAACCAGGCTGGATAAGGAGAAGGTCACTGTCAGTTGCTTGTCAGGCACCAGAATCCACCACATTACCCAGTCACTCAGGTCACTCCACAACAAGTCCAAATACAACTTTGTCATTGTCCATGTTGGTGTGAATGACCTGAGACGTACCTCCCTGGACTACATGAAAAGGGACATAGAAGAGCTCTCTGATTATGTAATCAAGGTAGGTATGACCCTAGCCCTGAGTAGCATCTTACCCTCACCAAGTATGATACCACAGTACAAAGAAAAAATAATAAATTTCAACAATTTTTTTTGTTTCTGGTGTCATTCAAAGGGGATCCAGTATCTGTCTGTCTGGGATGACATGCTCGACAAGCCTCGATGCTTTGCCAGGGATGGCTTGAACCTGTCACCCCTGGGATTCAGGATACTGGCTAAGGCTCTTGCCAGCCCCATAGTGCCTTTTTTAGGCAAGGCTCAAAAAAACAAATCAACCACTGTAACAAGTACTAGCGATAATAAACTGAGGGTCATGCTGCTAAATGCTAGGAGTTTAAACCTCAAAATACACTCTCTAGAGGCACTCCCCAACATGGAGAATATCGATATTTGTGCAGTAACTGAGACCTGGTTCAAGGCTCAAGAGAGCACCCCAGCGATTCCAGGTTACAACTCATACCACACATTTTGACCACAAAACCCAGACTGAGATACAAAGGGAGAAAGCATATCCGTATTCATCAGGGATAACCACACTTCCAGACTAGTTGCAAAGTATGATGCCTTGGAGATCATCCAAGTGCGACTAACAATGGGCAAAACTGCAGTTTAGATTGTAGCTTGCTACAGACCACCTTCCCTGCCCTAGGACGCTCACTCCGCTTTCCTCAAGGTATTGGAAAACATAAAAGTCCAACCAAACACCCTTATACTAGGTGATTTCAATTACCCAAACATCAATTGGGAAAACTACAAAAGTATTAATACCTTTGCTCAGCACTTCCTGGAGTACATTAACTCCAATGCTCTGGACCAGCTTGTAAACACTCCCACAAGAGGTAAAAATATACTGGACCTAGTCATCACCAACATGGGGGACAAATGCACCACACCTGTGGTAAATTCCTCATTGCTCAGATCAGACTACAAACTCATCACCCTAGATATCCACATACCACCCCATCCCAAAAGAAACCATGGTGAAAAACTTGTCCAAAGCAAACTTTATGCTACTCAAGACAGAGGTGGCAAACTTTGTTACTCCCATGCAGAATTTCAGTATGACTGAATCTGCTATATCCTCTACAAAAGCACTCTACAAGCACCTACATGAGTGCATTGACCATGCTATCCGAAACAAGACCAAGACCCACTCCTCCAAAAAGAGGAGACCAGTCTGTTGGACCCCAGTCATAAACAAGCTCTATAACAGAAGGAAGAAATTACTGCAAAAAAAAAATAAAAACCCAGGAATGGAGGGGCTCCCTGACAAACCTTAGCAAAAAACTAAGAACTCTCATAAAAAACTCTAAGGCTAGCTTTGAAAGAAAGATCGCAATGGACACCAAAGACAATCACAAAGCATTTTTTAACTACATCAAAAACCTCAATAACAACTCTCAGATCTGCTCCGAACTACAGCATAATGGCTCAAAATTCACGGAACCAACTGATATCGGCAATATATTGGCAGATAGGTTCAGTGCAAATTTCAGCTCACCCTCTCCCTAAAGGGCTCATATCCATACCAGAAGATTGTGCTGCCCCTAAAATCACAGACACTCAGGTGAAAACAGCACTCACCAAGTCAAGAAACACAGCATCCATGGAACCAGATAACATCCCAGGCTGCATGCTACATGAGCTCCAAATGAATTAACCCCTCCCATACCATATTTAACCACAGCCTCACCTCAGGATATGTGCCCATAGAGTGGTGCATGGCAACTGTCATACCACTCCACAAAGGAGGTGCAACCACTGACCCCAGGAATTACCGCCCCATCAGCCTGACGAGTCTTGTCTGCAAGGCCATGGAGCATGTCATCATGGAACTCAGAAACAATGACACTGGGAACCTACAAACCCTGGACCCCACCCTGTTTGAGTTTGTGAAGGGAAGGTCATGTCTCCTACATCTGGTTGACTTTTTCGAAATGGTCACTAAAGCTGAAGGCAAGCTGGTTCACACAGCATACCTTGATCTTGCAAAGGCCTTCGACACTATTCCCCACTCAGGAATTATAGACAAACTCACCAACCTAAATATAACCCCCTACATAACAAGATGGGTTGCAAACTGGCTCACGGATAGAACCCATACAGTGAGAATATGAAATGCTAGATCAGACTCCAAACCTCTGACTAGTGGTGTACCACAGAGCTCAGTCCTGGGACCCCTCCTGATTGGTATCTACTTCTCAGAAGTACAAGCAAACACGGAGGGACTATGGCTAACAAAGTTCGCAGATGACTGCAAACTGGGAGCCATAATAGAGAATCCTAGTGACATTGACATCCTTCAAAATGGTCTGATGGACACAAATACATGGTGCCAAAACCATGGTCTCAAACTAAATGCCAAAAAGTGCATTGTTATTCCCTTTGGGAAAAACCAAGTACCTATGAACTACAACATAGGTGGCAGCCCACTTATCACAGAGAGTGTGATAAGAGACCTAGGGACTCAGGTAGACAGTAACCTCTCTTTCGACAACCACATTGCTAAAGTGGTTAGAAAATCCTTCTACATGGCCCACCTTATCACAAAGGGGTTTGCATCTAGGAATAAGGAAGTTATTATCCCCCTGTACTCATCACTAATTAGACCCATTATTGAATATAATGCCCCATTCGGTATGTACCTAGCAAGACATCTGCAGCAGCTGGAGAGGCCTCAAAAGTACCTCACAAAGAGGATAAAGGGCCTTAAACAGATGTCCTATGCCATGAGGCTAAAAAAACTCAGACTGCATTCGGTCGCGTACCGGCTACTCAGAGGTGATCTCTGCCTGACATACAAGGCTATGTCAAACCCCGAATTGCTAGAAATGCTCCACCTAAGGAAAACCCAATCCACCAGAGCTACACGCTCAAGGGATATAAACCTAACATCATCAATAAACAGGACGTGTTGGAGGGACAGATTCATGTCCCAGAGACTTCCCTTGCTCTGGAACAGGGTCCCCATATATGTAAGGCAGAGCTCCTCGTTGGCACTCTTCAAGAGAAATCTTGATGAGTGGATGGGAAACAGGAAATTCACCCCGGGAATCACTGCTATGGCCCTGCTCAACAGGGGTGCAGGTAACTAAACCACCTTGGAGGGAGTGCTATAGCACAAAATTTATGGCTAGGCTTAATTATGCCCTAGGGCCAGTAGCCTAGTACCTACCTATGAACCTATCAGCCTTGGTTATGGATGGCCTCTTGAGCTTTGAAGAACTGAGTAGCTGACTCACTGCTCCAATCTCAGTGGAGGGTGTGGACACTGCCACAACTTAATTGTCACAAATTTAAAGGTGTGGGCACCGCCACAACTTGATTATCACTAAAGTAATGGTATGGGCACTGCCACAACTTGATTGCCACTAATTTAAAGGTGTAGGCACTGCCACAACTTGATTGCCACTAATTTAAAGGTGTAGGCACTGCCACAACTTGATTGTCACTTGATTGTCACTAATTTAAGGGTGTGGGCACTGCCACAACTTGATTGCCACTAATTTAAGGGTGAGAAACACAAACACTTCAGCAGAACAGCTGGAGGCATGCACATGGAGGTAACATGCAAACCTCTTCATTATGGCATATTGCTAGAAGAATACAAGGACCACTTACAGCAGTCTTGCATAATGACTTCCCATATCATTCATCACTAGAATGGTTCCAGACATTTGTCACTCCGTATCTGCCCCTCTATAATTAGGTATACATGGGGAGCACATAACTCCATATGAATTTCCAGAAGGAGTCATTACTGGGCACATTGCCAGTGCTGCAACGAGAATTTCTGGTTAACATCAAAGATTGAAACAATACTAATTTCATGGACTTTAATTGTACTTTGATTTAGGAATGGGGTCAATTCCCGTCATGGTGTTAGAAACCCAAAAGACTTGGAGAAATTAAAAAAGAGCATAACTTGTACAGTAGTGTGCAATCCATTATGAAGTTAGATGCCTGCTTCAAGGATGGTCTGGCAGTGAAAGATTCCAGTAGACTGTTTCCTTCAGTAGGATAAGCACTATTTTATAGTAGTGGTAGTGTTACATTTTTTATGTTTGCATATGCTTTAAGTGTACAAATAATTTGAAGTGAATCACATATTCATTTCATGTTTCCTTCCTATATTCAGAGAAGATAACCACATAACCCATGCACTCAGGTCACTCCACAACAAGTACAAATATGACTCTGTCATTGTCCATGTGGGTGTGAATGACCTGAGATGAAACTCCCTGGACTACATGAAAAGAGATATGGAAGAGCTCTCCGATCTTGTAGCCAAGGCAGGTATGACCCTAGACCTGAGTAGCATCCTGCCATCACCCAGAATGATACCACAGTACATAGGTTCATAGGTTCATAGGTAGGTACTAGGCTATCAGCTCAAGGGCCTATGTAAGCCACCCAAGAAAGTTATTTTCCTGTGCCACTGTCAAGCAGAGACACAGAAGTGATCCCTGGGGTGTATTTCCAATTTCCTATCTACTCATCAAGATTTTTCTTGAAGAGTGCTAATGAAGAATTTTGCTTGACATAGATGGGTAGCCTGTTCCAATTGGCAAAGCTTCTGGTGTCATTCTAAGGGGATCCAGTATCTGTCTGCCTGGGATGACATGGTTGACAGACCACGATGCTTTGCCAGAGATGGCCTGCAGCTGTCACCCCTGGGATTACAGATACTGGCTAAGGGTCTTGCCACCCCATAGTGCCTTTTTTAGGAAAGGTTCAAATGACAAATTCACCACCGTAACAGGAACAGACAAGCAAAAACTGAGGGTAATGCTACTCAATACTAGAAGTCTAAATCTCAAAATGCACTCACTCGAGGCACTCATTAAAATGGAGAACATTGATATCTGTGTAGTGACTGAGACCTGGTTCAAGGCTTTAGAGACCACTGCGTTACCAGATTATAACCATACCACACTTTCTGGCCATCTAATCTGGACCAGAACACCAAAGGCAAAGGTGTGTCCATATTCATTAAAGATATCCACACCTCCAGGCTAGTTGCACAGCATAATAGGTTCATAGATTATAGGTTCCAAATGCAACTAACTCTGGACAAAACTGCAATCTAAATTGTAGCTTGCTACAGATTCCCCACCATGCCCCAGGATTCCCACTCTTCTTTTCTTGATATACTGGAAAATATTAGGGTTCAGCCAAACACCCTAATAATGGGCGATTTCACCTACCCCACCATTAACTGGGAAAACTACTCATGTACCAACTCCTTCACTCAATGTTTTCTGGAATTCATAAATTCCAATGCCCTGGATCAACTTATCCACACCCCCACCAGGGGCAACAATATCCTAGACCTAGTCATTACCAACATGAGTGACCGGTGTTCTACACCTGAAGTCAACTCCTCGTTGGTCAGATCCGAGCATAAGTTAATCACCCTAGATATCCTGATCTCACCCCCACCCAACATTAAGGAAACCATGGTAAAAATTTTCTCCAAAGCCAACATCATGCTTCTTAAGACAGAAGAGGTGAACTTCATGACATCCATGCAGATGAGCAATACAGTTATGACTGCTGAATCCTACACAAATGCACTCTATAAGCACTTACATGAGTGCATGGATTGTGCTATTCCAAACAGAACCAAGAAGCCAATCTGGTGGTCCCCTGCCATGAACAAACTCTACAACAGAAGGAAGAAACTGTTGCAAAAGAGAGAAAAATCTCATGAGTGGAGGAGTTCCCTTGTCAGCCTCAGTAAGAAGCTGAGATCCCTTATAAGATCCTCCAAAGCTAGCTACTTAAATAAAAATCGTCACTGATTCTAAGGGCAACCACAAAGCATTCTATAGCTATGTCAAGAATCTCAATGGCAGCACCCAGATCTGCTCTGAGTTACAGCACAACGGCACAAAAATACAGAACCAACTGATATTGCCAACATCCTGGCAGATACGTACAGTGCTAACTTTACTCCCCCTCTCACCTCCTAAAGGGCACATATCTATACAGGAAGAATACAGAGTCCCTGTAATCACATCTATGCAGGTAAAAGCTGCACTCTCTAAAACCAGAAACACAGCATCCATGGGACCAGACAACGTCCCAGGCTGCATTTTACATGAACTTCAGAACAAACTGGCTCCCCACCTAAGCACCATGTTCAATCATAGTTTCATGTCAGGCTTTGTGCCCACTGAATGGTGCACAGCAACAGTTATCCCACTCCACAAAGGGGGAGCCACCACTGATCCTGGGAACTATCACCCTATTAGCCTGACAAGCCTGATCTGCAAGGCCATGGAACGTATCATCATGGAACTCATAAACAAAGACATTGGTAACCTCCAAACTCTGGACCCCACCCAGTTAGGGATTGTGAAAGGCAGATCATGCCTTCTGAACCTGATCGACTTCTTTGTGGCAGTCACCAAAGCCGTAGACAAGGGTAAGGTGGTTTACACAGCTTATCTTGACCTCACCAAGGACTCAATAATCTTGGTATAAATCCCTAGCTCACAAGATGGGTTGCCAACTGGCTCACTGACAGAACCCACACTGTAAAAGTTGCAGACTCCAAATCTGACTTCAAACCAGTGACAAGTAGAGTACCACAGGGTTCAGTCCTGGGACCTCTCCTGTTTGATATCTACTTCTCTGAAGTACAGGCTAAGGCAGAAGGCCTCTAGCTAATGAAATTCGTAGACGACTGCAAACTAGGAGCCATAGTCGAGTCTCCAAATGATGTGGGCATCCTACAGAAGGGTCTCACTGAGACAGATGCCTGGTGTCAGAGGCATGGCCTCAAGCTCAATGCCAAAAAGTGCATTGTCATCCCCTTTGGTAAAAAAATCTGTACCCATGAACTACCACATAAATGGCTGTCTACTTAATGCTGAATGTGTGATAAGGGACCTTGGGACCGAGGTGGACAGTAGTTTCTCCTTTGATAGTCACATCACCACAGTAGTCAGGAAATCCTTCTATGTGGCACACCTCATCACAAAAGGGTCCTCATCCAGGAAAAAAGAGGTCATTGTTCCCCTCTACTCGGCACTCATTAAACCCATTATAGAGTACAATGCCCCTTTTGGAATGTACCTCACAAGACATCTGCAGGAGCTGGAAAGGCCATAGAAGTACCTCATAAAGAGGACTACTGGCCTCAAACAGAGGCCCTACACTGACCATCTCAAAAAACTCCAGCTTTACTCAGTAGTATATTGTCTACTCTGAGATCTCTGCCTAACATATAAGGCTATGTCAAACCCAGAGCTGTTGGACATGCTACACCTAAAGAAATCCCAATCCCTCCGAGATACACACTCTAGGGACCTAAACCTTGTCACTACAATAAACAGGACATGCTGGAGGGATAGATTCCTGTCCCAGAGACTTCCTATACTCTGGAACAAGCTACCCATCTATGTCAAGCAAAGTTCCTCATTAGCACTCTTCAAGAAAAATCTTGATGAGTGGATGGGAAATAGGAACTACTCCCTGGGGATCACTTCTGTGGCTCTGCTCAACAGGCGCACAGGAAATTAACTTTCTTGGGTGGCTTAAGCCAGGGAACCTTGTTGGCTAGGCTTACTTAGGCCCTTGGGCCGATAGCCTAGTACCGGGTCTATATTATAACATCGAAGTCTTAAAACTTCGAATGTTATAATATCGAACCCTATGCATCACTGAAAATAGCAAAGCTGCAGAATATTGAATACTTTCCTAGGGAAAGTATTTGGTGGGCCGTTTCTGCAGCTTCACTATTTCCTCGACTGTGGAGTGAAGGTTAGAAACTGGGTTAAGGTAAGTGTGTGAACCGATCGGGTTAAGGTGAGTGTGTGATAGTTAGAGACCTTAGGATTAGGGAGCGGGTAAGGTGAGTGTGCGATTGGGACCTTAGGGTAAGGGAGCGGGTAAGGTGAGTGTGCGATAGTTATGGACCTTAGGATTGGGGAGTGGGTAAGGTGAGTGTGCGGTAGTTACAGACCTTATGATTAGAGTTGGGTAAAGGTAAGTGGATAGCTAGTAGTGTATGTATGGTTTAGTGTAGGGTTTTGTGATGTGTATGTGTGTGGATTATTTATTTTGGTGTGCTTGTGTTATGTGCATGTTTGTCGAAACAGCAAATTTTTTCCATGGAAAAAATTTGCTATTCTGAGTGTTCAGTGTTATAGTCTTTCAATCAAAATGGTTCGATGTTATAACATTCAAAGTTTTAAGACTTCGATGTTATAATATAGACCCCTAGTACCTACCTATGAACCTATGAAGAATAAGGTGAGGGTTAAAGATTAACTTTTTAACTTTACTCTTAGTATTGTTCAATTAGGTCTAATTGGTAAGGTAGTAATGAAGTAAAAGACAAACACACACCAATAGCATATCTCAGCATATTAGAATAGTATTATGAAACATTTTGCTGATTGTACTTTGTGTACCATACCTCTCAACTACCCAGATTTTCACAGAATGTCCAGATTTTTGCCTCTTATTTTTGGTCTGTTTCTCATAAAATTGTGGTTTTCTGACAAATGAATGGGAAATCATTGAGGACTGAAATCAAAAAATAATGGCAGAGTTTTGACTTATTGATTTCAGAAAATTCATACTAATGTAGAACATATTCCCCAGGATTTACTAATCTTCCATGTAAGACTAGATTAGTCTTACACGGAAGCGCCAGTCTAAGAGTATGACGGCAGTGCGCCATGCGTATTAATGAAGGCACGCTGCTTCAACTCTAAAGCTTACATGGAGCATGGATGAGTGTAGGGGGCATGTCGGACTGCCGAGCAGTCCAAAAATCCTTGCCCCTGCAATGAAGAAATGCCGCAATTTCAAGTTACATGAGCGAGTCCGCTCAAATGTGCACAATGGAACACTACACTCCCCCATATGTTAAACAACTGACAAAATTAAAAATAGAAAGATTTTTTTTTTTTTTTTTATTTCATCTGATATAGCTGCTCGTATTTGCGCGTATTTGCATGGGTTTGCCCATTGCTTAGCTACAGTTAGCAGCTTAGACACCAGAAGAGGATAATAAGAAAAATATATGCAAATTAAGCAAAATAGTGATAGAGTAGTGGTTACAGCCTTTGCACAAAGAGGAGGCATTCCCAGTTTGAGTCCCACTACTGCACATTCCATTTTCTGTTGGAAATCTGTATACAAAAATATTTCCTGACATTTTTTATGTATAAGTTTGGTAAAAAGCATTGAAAAGAAAAGTTAAATATAGTAGTGAACAAATTATATATATATGAAGGTGAAATGGTTATGCATTCTGAGGCATTGGTACCCTATTTTAAGCAATATAAAGTACTGCTAAGCCCATTTTACCCGTATTGAGCATATTTAAATCCAAATGTTTGTAGCTGCGCACTGCGTTAAACAGTGCAATGTCTTTCCGCGTAGCTGTGCCCCGCACTGACCAGCGCAACAACAACATATTTGCGCGTAGCTGCACACTGCACTAACCAGCACAATGTTGGGCAACGTCGAGCAATGTCAAACAACATTGAGCAACATTGGGCAAAGTTGAGCAAAGTCGGTTAAACACGGCCACACCTCCTTTAGTGTACCTTAACCAGTCAGGTCTGCCCAGTAGGAAAATAAAAAGCAGTGACAGGGCTCGAACTCAGGATACTGTGCAGTATAGTCACAGTACTTAACCACTAAGCCATGACAGCATTTCATAAACATGCACTTACATATCTATCAAAGGAATTTTAAACATTGCCAACATCAGCTAAGCAGGCGTGCCTACAGCTGAGTTTTTTTCCAAAAGTGGCCAATCACAAATAAGTGTGGGAAATGAGGCATATTTAAGCTCCACAGGTGGGAATACTTGCTATAACTGGTTGTAGCTTCCTTCTGCAATCAGCATGGCTGGTGTTGCAGAAGGCACTCGATTTAGAGTGCAACGCTGGGGCATTGAGGAGTCCAAAGTAATGGTTTGGTTCCTTATCCACAATCATGAGGAAAGACTCTTGTGGGGCCAGTACCAGGGTACCCAGTATAAAACAGAGGCCTGGAACAGTCTTGCCTGTGATCTCACCAGTGCCTCTGGTGTTCCTCGGACTGGTGAGCAGGACAGGCACCATTATTCTGACCTGAAGCAATGTAGGGAGGATCAACTGGACCAGTGGATCCAGGATTCCCGTGCAATGCCTAATGCCCCAGTACTGAGTAAGTAGCCATTGTATTAAGTAGTTAAGAATTGCTATGCTTGTCTATACTATGGATAGGTATGTCTCAATATCACTGCATTTACTTCACAGCTGCAGGTGTCCGGGCTATGAACCAGCAAGCCCATGAAGATAGGCTGCAAAGGCTGCATCATCAGGCAGGTTAGTAATTATTCTGCATGTACTGTTATATAAAATAAATGAGACAGCCTTCAAAAAGTGTTTTAAGCCAATAAATAAAGGTGTAATAATCCTTTAATAAATGTATAATTCCTGGAGTGCATCTGTGTTATTTTCTTTGATATGTTTTTGTACAGCTGCATTCTACAAATAGTAGTGTTGTATTAAGCAGTGTCAATCCACACTTGGGTAGGCCCATATAATGTGGATGAAGGGAGTGCCAGTAGCTTTTATGCATATTTACAGCCCTCAACTGTTGGTTCATGCCCAGCATGTACAGGTTACAGTGTTAGTGTGCTGCCAGAAATGTAGGGAGCTGTTAACATATAACTGATACTTTCACCTGAACATATCTATATAATTATATGAAAGTAGAGCTGTCAGTGTACCATCTTAGAAGTAGTGTGTGTGAGCAACTCTCAAAATATGTTGCAGTAACATCTGCATCTTGGGCAGTTTGTATGTAAGATATAGCTCATATATATAATGATCTATCAAAATCCAATTGCACAATATAAGAACATTGAGTAGTGTAATAATACATGTAAGGGACATATAACTGCAGGCAATAGGAATGTAGTGAAAACTAGACTGATATATAAGTTGTTAATTGAGCTATCTTTTTCCACCCTACTGTATGTGCATAAAAATGCAATTCCACACCTCAATCGATATGTCTAATCTCAAAACATTTGTTGGGATATATGTTCTATTGGTTTATAAATATTTGCATTTATTTCTATGCATGTACCCTGTTAAAATACCGCAATATTGGTGGCCTGTTGCCATAAATTCAACCTACATGCTATTGTAATGTCCACTATTGTTCTATATATGCATGTGTTATGCTTGCTTTTCAACTGTTGAAAATCTGGTGTGTTGGGTTAATGGGAATACGTCTGCATGCTGTTATAACTAATTGGGAATGCCGTTGACTGTTACTAACCAATATCTTTATTAAACTCTCCAAAACATAGTTCATATGGGAAGGCCGGTCCCAGCGGACCCACATGTCCCACCTCAGCTGGCCATGGCACCTGGCACCAGCAGATCTGGTGCCCAGCCTGGGACCTCCTCCTCCATTGGCTCTGTGCCACTTTTGGGTGGAAGCGCTGCAGGGGATGGAGCTCGGCCCCCCCCTTGCAAGTGTGGGCGGAGGAGAGGCACCTATCACCCTTCGAACGGTCTGGGCTCTGGTGTGTAGAGAGATTGAATGTTCTGTTACAGAACCTCTACACCAGCTTGAGGCCTGAGTGGCACAACTCCCAGGTCAGCCTGCCCCTCCTACACAGCCCCCAGCACAGCCACCCTCTGGGCCGTGAAGGTGCAGTGGTGACTGCCCATGGGTGGGGACCTCAGTCCCACAGTTTCCATCTGGGGGCTCATGGGTATGCAATTTCCAAACATCCCTCCCTGTCAAAGGTGTTCACCCACCACATGTGTCATATACTGCCCCTGTATGCGTCTTGTTTGTCTTGTCTGTTTACCTCCCCAACCTACCTCCCCAAATATACCTACTTCCCCTACCACACATTCCACTCTCACCTGAAAAAAAAGGGCAATCTGCTCCCAAAAAAAATTTACGCCCCATACATAGCTGCCCATTTTGCATACATGTCCACTGGACACATGAAATGTTATTTAATTGGCATTACAACATACTTTGTTGTCCTCGCCCCTCTCTCAGGGATTAAAGGTTTCATATCTACCTCCAAATTTATTGCATATGCACAGCTGTTGCTGTTGAAGAAATGGGCAGCTATGGACCTTCCCTACATCCATCCTGCACATCCTGAGCTATTTTCCATACTGTCTTTCCCTCTTTGTGCCCCCTTTTTCACCGTTTTCCTATCTCCCCATTTTTCTTTTTTTTCAAAGAAATGAGCACGGGGGTTAGCGGGAGTGAGCAGTATTAAGCAGTAGTTAGTGGGTTTGCACGAGTTTGCTCTTATTTGTGCTTGGCTAAGCAATGCGCAGTAATGGGCAAACCCACGCAAACCTGCTCACAACTGCTTAAAAGTGCCTTAGTCACTCTGTATGTGAGGGCCCTTGTTCTGCTCAGGAGCAAAATAAAACACCTCTGTAAGTCTTAAACCCCAGACCTTGCACACACACTACACAACATGAAGTACCACTAAACCACGGTAGATATACATCACGTTGGTGCTTAAATACATATATCATGCATCAGAATGAGTGAATGTAAAAGAAAAATAGGAATACCATACCACACAACTTGTTCTGTGGATGTTGACCAACAGTTGTTGTGGGATTACATTACATGGCTGTAATAAGAGAAGCAGCTATTCTAGCAGGAAATAATGTTGCACCATCAATTTACAACCCCACACAGTATCACAGCATAACAAACACGGGTATATCTGTTTAGGGCAGAGGCCATACCTCCCAACTGTCCCTAATTTTCAGGGATGTCCCTGATTTTGAAACAAATTTTAGTGTGTCCCTCTGAATCCATCCGAAAACTACTGACTTTGGCCAGAAAGGTGGTGAATTACACTTAATGAATAATGACAATAATTAAGAGTTAGACACTTCTTTTACTTCAGAAAAGGTATATTAATTCATATGCTCTGATTCTCTCAATGTCTCAACTTAATGGCACTAATATTTTAAAGGTGTCCCTGACTGTCCCTGACTTTTTCTTTACTTTTCCCTGAGTCTGTTCAAACATGTACCTGAGCGGTTGAGAGGTCTGGCAGAGGCAGAAACACAGAGGCACATCAGCCTTTCTGCTGTTACACACTGTGCAAATAGCTTTGGAAGGAGTTTCAAAAGCATACCCTTATGTAGGAATACAACACGGAAATACAAATGGATGTAGACATGCACTGGTAGCAACCAACTGTAAGAATGCCATTGCTATATTGCTGAAAAGACCTGTGTGGTGCACAGACAAAAAATAACAGGATATTCTCTGGCTATCAAGTAGATAGGTCCAGAGTTGGGAGTTACGCAGACTACTTGCCTTGATAAACTAACATGTACACAGCAGCCCTGTAAGTCCAGCAAGATAAAATCCACACAATACTATTTACGCTCTCTGTACTTCTGCACCCCTACCCAAATGTAGAATATACCTGTGTGTGCAGGGTCTACCAAGGATGTAGGTAAGCATACTCACAGTACTGAAATGTGTCCAGTTTTCCTGAGCAGCTTGTGCTAATGTCAACACTAAAAAAGCACAGACTGTTTAGAACTGTGTAAATGAACATTCACAGTATAGCAGTTCACAAACAATTCTTGTGCCAAAGGAATACATCTCAATAACTAGCTTTGTATGGCAGTTAATTGTAACAGTTGAAAAGAAAGTACATCTTTCCATGTATCTTGGGGTAGCATTTTGAGGGGTGAGTACATTTCTACACTGACAAGTGGGTACTGGAAGAAGCAACATTAGGTCTGAGTACAAAATATAAATCTGACTACACCCCTGGCTTCTGATATAAGAACTATACCAACCTTCTGTCTTAAACAATGATGTCCACAGCAAACAAGGATGATCTCCATCTTGGAAAGCTGAAATGGACACACCTACATGAGACAGCAATTTATAGTACTGGGTTGCTATGAAAGTGATTACTGCAATTACTACACAGCAGGCTGCATGCAATTAGCAAATGGTGGCCACTAATTGGTGCAGAGGCCATCACATACTCGTGCAAATTCCTACAAGTGCAGGCTGCAATCTCTGCCAACAAACTCAATCACTCTATTGCAGAGACTGACAGAGAGAGAGAGAGAGACAGAGAGAGAGACAGAGAAAAGGAAAAAGAAAAAGCAATATTACCAAATCATACAAAGGAAAGGTATGTGACACATATGTATTTACTGGCATGTAGTAGATGTTACTGAAGAATAGTCTACATAATGTGAACCATTCATATGTGGCAACAGTACTTCTTTATGCACAGATGTTCTGCTTAACTACTCCTATGGACAGTACTGTGTGTACCTGTGGGCAGTGGGACATACCTGTGAAATGTGTAGCTCAGCATTAAATGTCAAAGATCTGATCCATGTTATCTGTATTCTGTACAGTAATGTGACCAATGGCTGTTGGGGGGATTAGCGCTGACATTATATAAACATGGGTGTGACAGAAGAACACATGCATGATAGTCATATTAAAGTGTAGCTTAGCACAACTGCTGTAGCAGAATAGTATGCTTATCTAGCATCTGTAGCCATATATACCCCCCCCTAATGTTAGTGTGTGTTCATATGTGACACCTGTTTGTGTTGCAGCAAGGCCCAACAGTTCAGCTGTGAGGTTCAGGGACTTACAACAGTGTGGACCTTGTGTGTGTATGCCACACACATACGGAGAAATATATATGTGTCATATATATTCACATCTGTATATGTGCATAGAGCAGGGGACATATTGCAACTATTTGTGAAGGGTGGAGATATATATGTTGGTGAAGGTTAGTATGTGCATATTTATATGTAGGTTTTAGTGTGCAACAAACAAGACAGCATACAGTGCTGATATATGACATGTGGTGGTTATACACTGTGGGTGGTTTGTTCAGTTTGCAATGTTGTAAGGCCTGCTGCAGTTACCTGGGCTGTGAATACCTTCAATGCATTTATCCCAAGACTGTGTGATTTTATTACATTACTGTACACCTTACATCCTTTGTATAATTGATATTCTCACTATGAAAGGTGAAATGTATATGTGCCTACATATATATGTATATGTAGACCAATGGATGTGTATATATATATATATATATATATATATATATATATATATATATATATATATATATATATATATATATATATATATATATATATATAGTTATATATACTCATGCACACCTACATCTACTTGTTGCAATAGATTCTCTGTACTGTTGACTGACTGTGATGGTCAATATGTTTGTGAATACATCAAAGATATGTATCTGTGGGATAGCTTAGTGGGAAACTGTTTATGTCATGGTATTATGGGTCCTTACTTTGATCATAGCAAAAACTGTGTATTCTGTTGCTAGGCAGAATAAGTGCTATTGCATACAGTGTGATTAAGTCCCTTGGTTTTAACTAGGGTGTGTTGTTGGAGGCTATAGCACTACATCTATGATTATTGATTGGTACCGATGTTGAATGCAAATCCTGTGTGTACTGTAGTACTACTTGAAGCTCTGGGCCTGTACAGCAAAGTATGGTGTATGTCCACATTGCTTGCATCCACTGTTTTGTGTGGTCCTTGTATTCATCACAGATTACATTTCTCAAGATTAAGGTTGTGTAAGTACTGACACACAGTACTGTATAGTACACTCAGAAATCTTATCTGGGTTGTCATACCTTTGTGTCCTGTAATTATGTCTGATGTGTGTGTGGGTATGTCTGTAACATGTCCTTTGACATATGTGTGGTAAAACATATAACTGCATATCTAGCAACATTCATAGTGTACTACAGCAGTATGCGACCTATATTCCCAATTGTGCACATATTTTGGCCACGAGTTTGCCATTAACAAGTTGTGTGGTATAATAGTAATACATTTACTGGACCTTACACTGATTGTGATGGATGATATATTTCTTTACACATCAGCTTGATGTATATCTGATGTGGCTAGGTGGTGCATCGTGTTGCATACAGTGTGCCAGGTACTCTTATATAGTCTTATATAGTGATTTTATTTTGTTGGTGTGCAGAACATGGTTCATTAAATAGAGAGTGAGCAAGACCCTTTCAAGCAGTTGTGGGGTGAGCAGTGATAAGTGGCAGTTACAGTGTTTCACTCTTGGTTAGCTTATAGGTTGCTATATATGGCAGTCCAGTGATATCTGTACTGTATAATGTTAAATGTGCCATATGACTTGCTCAGACATGCTTTTGTATTTATGTCTTCCAGGGATCATGGCCCATCGCAGGAACCCCAGTTACAGTAGTGCTGAAGATGATTATCATTACTAGCAGTATGATTCAGCACTACCATCTCATGTTCTCACGAACCAGCCAGGACCAGCAGGAGCGTACTGCAATGTGGCAAGATGTTGTACGCAGGGATAATGAGGTAGGCCTATATAACTGGACATATGAGCAGGTATGCCACCACTACAGTGATCTTCTCAGACATGTCCGTCAGCATGTGGCTGATGTGTGTAGACAACAGCTTGCAACAGGAGGTAGTGTTAATATCCATCCCCCCTCACCAAAGTGGAGGAGCTGCTCCTGAGCCTGGTGGTACCTGCCCAACAACAACAGCAGCAGACATACACAATGATGGAGGTTAGAGCCACCCAGCAAGCACACATGGAACATGCAGGTAACATTGCATATCTGTAGACTACTGTTATTTGTATTGGTAGATCATGCATATGTGAGATGTGGAGTGTGTCGTTCAAAGATGTGTAGCCTGTTGTTGTGCAATACTGATCATTTGGAACATAATCTGTAGCCCTGTGAATGTAAACTGCTGTTGTACTGTAAGATTGCAAACACACAGTAGCAATGCCACAGATGTGACCACTGACAAACCCTCTCATCTCTATGTAGTTCCCTCTGGGGTGACATCAAGGCAGCGGACAGATGCTGGTGAGTGTGTTCTACATTTATTATTGTAAATAAAAAGTGCATGTCATAGTTAAGGTGTAGGCCATGTACACATGTAACACACCTACCCATAATGCATGCTGTGCATGTTTGGTGTAAGAGCACGCACATCTCACTAATGTGATTAGCTGCCTCAAACACATGCAATACCCAGACCATCTCAAACAAATGTGGCTAGACTGTATTGACCATTGGATAGGCACAGTTGATACTCAACATGCACATAACATACACATCTATGTCATACACAGACCATTTTAACATGCTACACATAAAGGATTCCCAAACCCTCTGTAAAGACACATGCCAGTATCCAAAGTCTCATCCACACATTACACATAATATACCTGAGGGGTAGAGGCCTATCATGGGGCATTTAAACACTCTGCAAAACACTACACATTCATGTCAGGGAATGCTCCTTATTGGCCTCCTTACAAACTCACGTAACAACTGGTTGTGAAATGGTGAATTTAGCCAAGGTAGTACAGTTCTGGCACAGCATGATTAGTGCTGGTTTGGGAAACATTTGTAGCCTTGAGTGACCACATGATGCTTCATGATGATGGCCTATGGTACTATACACCCATCCAGTTATTGTAACCACAGTACTACACACAGCTTTCATTGCTATACACCTTAATGTTGCGTGTGTGCACACATATGCACCTCTAAACAGTATGTATACCAGTCACCATTTGCACAACTCACACATATATGTCTTGTAATGCTATTGAGTGGCTAGGTCATATGACACACATTGGGTATGTGTAGTGTTTAAATATGCAGTTGTGTTTTAGCATGCCTTGTCATGGATGAGACTGGCATGTCCACAATATGATTTACACTCACCATAAGTACCGTACATTGGGTATGTGGCCGAATGGTATTCCATCAATTATCCATGCACCACTGATGATGTTGTGTGACTACTCATCATGCATGTACTAAAAATGTGTCCACAATTATTTGCTAAGGACACAGAGACTGTAATCAGCATTGGATACCTATCTGACACACAGATACACATCCAGCAATGGTATGTACACCTGTGAGTTATGGTGCACAGTAAATTACAGGGTTATGAATACCTGCACAGCAATGTTGTGTCCATGTATGCATTGTGTTCCAGGGGAAGGGCCATCACCTAATAACAAAACACATGCATCAAAGCCACGTATACTGTTAGTAACAAGGACTGACTACACTTGCACTGCATGCTGTTGAGCAACACATGTCCTGCATGCTGACGTGTGATATAAATATTTTGCTTGTGATACTGTACCCCACCATCACCTGCTATTGTGTATGTTCTGTGATCACTGGTATTGCATGTCTGCTTTAGGGAGGAGTGTATTTTTGTGTGTGTGCATGTGTGTATGTGTGCATATGCGCATGTGCGCATGTGTGCATGTGTGCATGTGCGCATGTGGTCTGAAGTCATGTTCAGGTCCTAAAGTGTGTACTGAGACAGACAGTGATGATGAGGATAGGTGTGTTGAGGCACAGGCAGGTTTGTCAGGGTCTGTTGTTGAGCCACCGATTGACAGTACATAAGTCTCCACCCCATCCATGCACACAGTCATACTGCCTGTACATCCATCATCACCATTGCCCTTAGCTGAGAGACAGTGTACGGTTGGCACTGGCCAGGACAGTGTGGTATCTATGGCACATCAGCCATAGCCAGATGTCTGGAACGGTACCACATAGGCAGATGCCCAGGGGTTCTCGTCAGAGCACTGCTGGTCATCATGCCCCTGGCAGATGTGCCACACATCTTTCTACCACATGCATGTTCCAGGCTGTCCTGAAGTCACTGACATGAATGGAGTGGTACACCAGACAGGGACTAAGGGCACAGAAGGCTAATAACACCTTTGTAAATGACAGTATCCATGTCCTAGCAGGTGCCATGGTGCCATGTGTAACTACACTGAAGTCATTGATAGACGTTGGGGTGAGACATTGGATGTCCTCCACAATGTCATGTCCATGTGTCAGGACAGTGCGGGATGGTTGAGACGTGGACGTATGCCAGCAACATCAGAAGCTGGAGGTCACTGTGGATGTCCAACAAGTTACAGCTGCTCCCATAGTGCCAGTACCAGCCCCAGCAATGTTGGGGGGGCTGTCTATAGACCGTCCTAGCAGACCATGTGCACGTGGCTTTGGCCAGTCCCAGCAGGGACCTGGATCCAGTGGACATATGTCAACCTCTTTGGATAGTACCCAATCTGGATTAGTACCTGATACTGTTTGTAGCACCCCTGCCAGGCACAGGTTCCATATCCATGGCCAGAGACAGTGATCGGTAAAGCCTGCCAGGTACAGTCTGTAGCTGTCTCACAAATCCCTGTATATGACAGCCACATGGTGGAACTGTGTGCATGCAGACACACACACATAAACCAGAAACCTAGGGCAAACACCTTCCCCTCACACATTACATCAACATTGGCCCATAACAGTACTCATGGCCCTCATGCACACACACACACACACACACACACACACACACACACACACACACACACACACACACACACACACACACACACACACACTCACACACACATGTCGATGGTATGGCTCAGTGTAGCCCTCTGGCAAACCAACAACACACCCTGTGCATATGATGAAACCTGTGCCACCTCCTGTCATCTGTAACATTAATGCAGGAACAGACTAACATGGTGCTGATGCACAGGGTGACTTTAACAAAGTATAGCAATGGTTGGATGTGTAGCATGTTGTCAGCAGTAAAGTGTAATGATATCCTTGAAGGTGTAGCTGAGCAGGCATGATGCATTAAAGCTGTAATTAGCAATGTTGTATTGTTTTCACCAGTGTTTATTCCAATTGTGTTTTGTTTGCCTATGTGCCACTTGGCTGATGTGTGTAGTTATGCCAGCATGCATTATACAGTGGACAGTAAGTGTGGGGTGTGTGCAACACAGGTTTGCAGGTGTCCATTTGTGAACATGGTGGAGGTGCACTGTCTGTATGTACATGCATATTGGACACATTGGCAGTGTGACATGCCCTGTATTGGCCAGTGTTAACACTCCATAGTTTCTATTGGTGGCCAGTATGCATTGTACTACACACATTTTGGAACTTGAGTACGCATGTGTGTGTATGACATGGGTTGACACTGTGCTGTGGGTGATGCTGTTGTTGCTATCTGTCATTGGTTTGCATTACTAAGGTTAACACTGTCCCAGCTGCATAATCCTTTAGTAATGCACATTGTTCACTTACAGGGTTGCATGGACCGTGCTATCACAAACACAAGAAATTCTCACTTATACAGTACAAGTGCATTAGTCTCATGGACCCCTGCCATAAACTAAATATATAATAGAAGGTGTGAAGTTGTACCAAAAAAGAGTTACATACCAAGAAGGGATAACCTCTCTGGTCAGTATCATTGGAAAAATACAATCCCTCAATAAACATACAAGGCAAGCTTCAAAATACAAAATGGCAAGGATTCCAAAGACAACACTAAAGCTTTCTTTACAGTGGAAATCTCAGATCGGGTCACAGTTAATGTAAATGGTCAAAAAGTACACTTACCTGACTGACATTACCAATTTCTTGTCAGACAGTTTGAATGTGGATTTCACCACCCTGTCGTTACACAAGGACCACATTTCCAGACCTAAAGAATGTAAAACCTGATGATTCATAGACACTCTAGTTAAAACATCTCTTTACCAAAGTCCAAACCACAGTGCCAATGGTACTGGACATTGTCCCTGGCTGTGTCATACACAAGCTGACATATGAAGTCACCACTCACCTAAACAATCTGTCCAGATGCAGCCTCTATACAGGCTACATATTTGTGGAATGACGCACGGTAATGGTGTTCACAGTCCACAAGGGTTGACCTACAATGTCTTCTTCTCCTTTTGGATGCTCCCATATGGGGTCACCACATTAGATCATCTGTTTCCATTTCTTCCTGCCCTCTGCATCTTGTGCTATCACACCATCCACCTGCATGTCCTCTCTCACCACAGCCATAAACCTCATCTTAGGCATTTCTCTTTTCCTGTTACCTGGCGGCTTCATCCTTAGCATCTATTTCACAATATACTCTGTATCCCTCCTCAGTACATGTACATACCAACTTAATCCTGTCTGTCTGGCTTGGTCTACTAACCTTCAAACCTGGGCTGACCCTCTAATATACTTATTCCTAAACCTGTCCACCCTCATCACACCCAGTGCAAATGTTAACATAAATTGATTAAGGGTAGAACTACAACAGATCCTGGAAACTCTCACCCTATAAGCCAGACAAATGTTATCTGGAAGGCTATGGAGCACAGCATTATGGAACTCATTAACAGAGACATTATGAACCTGCAAACACTGCACCATACCCACTTAGGTTCTCTAAAGGCCAGATCATGTCTCCTACACCTAGTAGACTTGAAGCCAGTTAACAAGGCTATAGGTGAGGGAGAGGAGGTCCACACAGCCAAGCTATAGCTCACCAGCAATTCATACCCAGCCCACATTCTGGTATTATACATAACCTCAACAGACTGACCATAAACGATTGTTAGATGATGGATTGACAACTGACGCACAGATGTAGGACACACAGTAACATTTGCAGCCTCCATGTACAATTCTATGCCAGTAACAAGTGGTATTCACCTGCACTCAGTCCTGGGACCACTCCTGTTTGGCATATAGCTTTCTTAGGTACAAGCAAACACAGTAGGGATATGTCTGCCCACGTTTGATGAAAATGCATACTGTGGGCTATACTTTATTCTCCAGATGACAAACACATCCTCCAAAAGGGTATCATAGAGACAGATACCTGGTGTCAAACTCATGCTGTAAAGCTATAAGCCAAAGAAAGCAGTTATACACTTTTAGAAAACAAAGTATCCCCAGAGTACCACATAGGTAGTAGCCCCCAAAATGTGGAACAGGTACTAATGTATACATAGAGCCATGTGTTTAGTCATCTCTCCTTTGATAATCACATTACCAAAGGGTTTTGGAAATCCCTCTGTGGAGCACATAAGCAATAAAGGGTTTGCATGCATATCCACAGAGGTTGTTGCACACCTGTAATGATTAGTCATCTTTGCCAGACTTTACTTGCTTTGGAACAGGATTCAAATATATCTCAAGCATAAACCCTCACTCACACTCTTCAATAGAAACCGTGATGAGTGGATGTGAAACAGAAGACATAGCCCAGGGATCACTGCAGTGGCTAAGCTTATCATAAGCATACAGAAGTGATCTAAGGTCTGGAAAGTGCCAGCATGCTCTGGCAAAGATAACAGATGCATTCATGGAGAAAGCAGAGTACCCACCTATGAAATAATTGAGGTCACATGTATGTATATGGCATTGAAACAGCTACCTTACATGTGTATTGCACAAACAGTTGTCATTGTGATATGTCATACACTAGAAAAATCAAAACCCAATCCACATTGGCCAATGGTGTCACACACCTGGAACACACACACACACACACACTCAGAAAGTGCAATATTCAAACTCCTTCCTAAGTACATTATGATACTACAGCAGTATGCATTTACACAATGTGCTATACACATTACTGGGATTTCATCAATCCACGGGTATATTTGTAGGATGGTGACATCATCAGACGTGTCAAAGATGAGTATACCACTTTTAAGGGGTGTGAGTATTCTCCAAAAATGTTGCTCTTCCACAGGGAGACACACACACACAGTTGGCAAGTGCAGGATTTAAACCCCTACATAACTACTTTACTACAGCAGTACACATTTACACAACACACTATACACATTACTGGGATTTCTCTTTTCCACAGGTATATTTGTAGGATGGTGACATCATCAGACTTGACAAAGATGAGAATACCACTTTTAAGGGGTGTGAGTAGTCTCCAAAAACATTGCTCCTCCCCAGGGAGACACACACACACAGTTGGCAAGTGCAGGATTCAAACTTTTGCCTAACTACATTATGATACTACAGCAGTGTCATTTACATGATGCACTATACACATTATTGGGATTTCTCCTTTCCACAGATATATTTGTAGGATGGTGACATCATCAGACTTGACAAAGATGAGTATACCACTTTTAAGAGGTGTGAGTAGTCTCCACAAAGGTTACTACTCCCCAGGGAGACACACACACACACACACACACACAGTTGGCAAGTGCAGGATTCAAACCCCTACCTAACTACATTATGATACTACAGCAGTGTCATTTACATGACGCACTATACACATTACTGGGATTTCTCCTTTCCACAGGTATATTTGTAGGATGGTGACATCATCAGACTTGACAAAGATAAGAATACCACTTTTAAGGGGTGTGAGTAGTCTCCAAAAAGGTTGCTCCTCCTCGGGGAGACACACACACTCACAAAGTGCAGGATTCAAACCCCTACCTAACTACATTATGATACTACAGCAGTATGCATTTACATGACATGCTATACACATTACTGGGATTTCTTCTTTCCACAGGTATATTTGTAGGATGGTGACATCATCAGACTTGACAAAGATGAGTATACCACTTTTAAGGAGTGTGAGTAGTCTCCAAAAAGATTGCTCCTCCCTAGGGAGACACACGCACTCACACACATTTGGCAAGTGCAGGATTCGAACCCCTACCTAACTACATTATGATACTACAACAGTACGCATTTACATGACGCAGTCTACACATTACTGGGATTTCTCCTTTCCACAGGTATATTTGTAGGATGGTGACATCATCAGACTTGACAAAGATGAGTATACCACTTTTATGGGGTGTGAGTAGTCTCCAAAAAGGTTGCTCTCTCCCCAGGGAGAAACAGACACACATATACACATACACACACACAGTTGGGAAGTGCGGGGTTCTTATCCAAACTAAGTACGTCTTTACACTTCAGCAAGCAATATGGAGTTACAGTGTGCAATACAGACATTACTTGCTGACAGTTTGCCCAAAGGTTTTTTTCACATTTGCTAACCTCCGCAGGCTTATCATACTAGGTGTATTGTGAGTGTATTGTATGCACAGGCCATGACCATATCATATATGGGTTGATGCACCACATGCTGGCACACACAGGGTCAAACCGGTGGCTAAGCTCTGTCAACCCAATACTGGACAGTACAGTCAGGAGGAGTAGGGTCATACAACCACAACACCAACTGTCTCACATAGACCTACAATATAAGCACCAGCAAAACACACACATAAATACACATTACCATACTTGGAGAATACAAATATTAATCTGAAAAAGAGAGAGAGAGTGTCCTGCTTAGCAGACAAGCAAGCAACATGCACCTCCAAGCACATGCCAGAAGTGCATGTTGCTTGCTTGTCTGCTTAGGAGGACACAAAGCAGTGTGCCTCACAACAGGCCCTAAGGCAAAACAACATACCCAACACACTAGTAATAGGTGACTTCATAGTCAGGCACACAGATGTTCCACTCACTCAGCTGGACAAGGGTAAGGTTACTGTCAGTTGTCTGTCAGGTGCTATGATCCACCAGATAACACAAGCACTTACATCACTCCAGAACAGGTAGATATATGATGTGTTCTTTGTACATGTCAGTGTGAATGATCTGAGACATACCTCCCAGGACAACATGACAACAGATATATATTGATCATGTAGCCCAGGCTGGTATGACCCTGACCTTGAGTAGCATCTTACCTTCACCTACATGATACTGCAATATAACAGAAAGACGGTAAACTTCAACAATTGGCTGAGCTTCTGGTGTCATACAAAGGGGATCCAGTCTCTGCCTGTGATGACATGATAGACAAGCCTTGTTGCTTCGCTACAGATGGTTTGCACCTGTTGCCCTACGCTTCTGAATACTGGCCAAGGCTCTTGCTGTCCCCATATTACCTTTTTAAGGCAAGGCTCAAAGGTACATAGGTTCATAGGTTCATAGGTAGATACTAGGCTATCGGCCCTGGGGCCTATACAAGCCTAGCCAAAAAGGTACCCTGGCTTTTGCCACCCAAGAAATTTATTTTCCTGTGCCACTGTCGAGCAGAGACACAGAAGTGATCCCCGGGATGAATTTCCTATTTCCCATCCAATCATCAAGATTTTTCTTAAAGAGTGCTAATGAGGAGCTTTGTTTGATATAGATAGGTAGTTTATTCTGGAGTACGGGAAGTCTCTGGGACAGGAATCTATCCCTCCGACATGTTCTGTTTATTGTGGTGACAAGGTTTAGGTCCCTAGAGCGTGTAGGTTCATAGGTTCATAGGTAGGTACTAAGCTATCTGCCCAAGGGCATTTATAAGCCTAGCCAGAATGTGTTGGCTTTCGCCTCCCTTTTAAATTAGTTTCCTGGGCCTCTGTCTAGCAGGGCCACTGAAGTGATCCCGGGGTAAATTTATGATTTTCCATCCACTCATCAAGATTCCTCTTGAAGAGAGTCAGCGAGGGGCTCTGCCTAACATAAACTGGGATTCTATTCCAGAGCGAGGGAAGTCTCTGGGACAGGAATCTATCCCTCCAGCACGTCCTGTTTATTGCTGTGCTGAGGTTTAATTCACTGGACCGTGTGGCTCTAAGAAATTTGGTTTTCTTGAGGTGGAGCATGTCCCGGGTTGGACATGGCCTTATACTTCAGCCATAGATCACCTCTGAGCAGGCAGTAAGCAACCAAGTAGAGCTGGAGTTTCTTTAGTTGAGCTGCATAGGGCACCTCTTTGAGGCCCATGATCCTTTTGGTGAAGTACTTCTGTGGTCTTTCCAGCTGTTGCATGTGCCGATTAAGGCACATACCAAATGGGGCATTGTACTCTATTATGGGCCTAATGAGTGATGAGTAGAGGGGCACAATGACCTCCCTTGATCTAGAGGTGAACCCTTTTGTGATTAGGTGGGCTACATAGAAGGAATTTCTAACCACTGTGGCAATGTGATTATCAAAGGAGAGGTTACTATCTACCTGGGTCCCCAGGTCCCTAATTACATTTTCTGTACCTAGTGGATTACCACCTATGTGGTAATTCGTGGGCACTTTGTTTTTTCCAAAGGGGATGACTCTGCATTTTTTGGCATTCAGCTTGAGGCCATGGTTTTGACACCAGGTATCTGTCTCTGTAAGACCCTTCTGGGGGATGTCTGTGTCAGCCGGTGAGTCGATTATGGCCCCCAGTTTGCAGTCATCTGTGAACTTGGTCAGCCATAGTCCTCCCATGCTTGCCTGTACCTCAGAGAAGTATATACCAAACAGGAGGGGTCCCAGGACCGAGCCCTGTGGGATGCCACATGTGACTGGTTTAGAGTCAGACATGGCACCTGCAACTCTGACCATGTATGTTCTATCCGTGAGCCAGTTGACCACCCATCTCGTGACATAGTGGTTAATATTCAAGCTGGTAAGCTTGTCTGTGATGCCAGAGTGGGGAATGGTGTCTAAGGTCTTAGTGAGGTCCAGATAGGCTGTGTGGACTACCTTCCCTTCATCTATGGCCTTGGTAACTGTTTCAAAGAAGTCAACTAGGTTTAGGAGGCAGGATCTGCCTTTAACAAAGCCGAATTGGGTAGGGTCCAGTGTCTGGAGGTTCCCAATGTCTCTGCTTATGAGTTCCATGATAATTTGCTCCATAGCTTTGCAGACCAGGCTGGTCAGGCTTATAGGGTGATAGTTCCCAGGTTCTGTTGTTGCACCACCTTTGTGGAACTGGATGACTGTTGCTGTATGCCATTCTTTGGGTACATAGACTGTGGTAAGGCTGAGTCTGAACAGTGAATTTAGGTGAGGGTTTAGTTCCTTTTGGAGCTCGTGTAAGATGCAGCCTGGGACACCGTCTGGTCCCATTGACGCTGTGCTCTTAGCTTTGGAGAGGGCTGTTTTTACCTGCATGTCCATGATGTCTGGGGCTCTGCATTCTTCTGGGATGGACATGGGCCCTTTTGGGGGTGAGGGGGTGAAGTTTGCACTGAACTTGTCCGCCAGGATGTTGGCAATGTCAGTTGGTTCAGTGTATTTTTTAATCCACAAAAAACACACACTGCACCAAATGATGAATTTCAGGTAGTCATCCAATAGAGGCTGTCCAATTCAAAAATCCACAAGTCTCAGCCATTCACTTCAACAGTTTATTAAAAAACACAGCACAAAAGATATCGGATTAAGCACTTTCATCTCTTATCCAGAGACTTCATCAGAATCAAATACCTCCTTAGTGTCCAAAGCTTTTTGGATCCAACTTCAAGTGACTTAACAATAATGGCCAGTATTAGAAAGGGGAAGGAATTAAAAATGACAGGATTTAGCCTATGGGGTCACCATAACAATGTCTTATTCTTTAAGAAGACAAGTTCTTTCTAACCATCATCGCAAGTAATGAACAAGACACAACTTTAAAAACTCCACCATAATCTGGTGGAGTTTTTAAAGTTGTGTGTGGATTTTTGAATTGGACAGCCTCTATTGGATGACTACCTGAAATTCATTCCGTGTATTTTTTGCCATTTTGCAGTAGCTCAGAGCATATCTGAGAGTTGCCACCTAAATTTTTGATATAGCTAAAGAAGGCTTTGTGGTTATCTTTAAATTCCTTGGAAATTTTTCTTTAGAAACTGGCCTTGGATTATTTTATGAGCGATCATAGTTTCTTGCTAATAGTGATCAATGATACCTTTCCTTTTTGGAATTTTGCTCTATCATGTAGTAGTTTCCTCCTTTTGTTGTATAGTTTATTTATGGCCGGGGACCACCAGACTGGTTTCTTCTTTTTGGAGGAGTGAGTCTTGGTTTTACTTGGGATGGCTCAATCAATGCATCCCTGTAGACGCTCATATAATGAACTTGTAAAGGATTCTGCAGATTGGATAGCATTATCCTGTAGCAAGGGGGCTTTGAAACTTTCCACTTCAGTCTTGAGAAGTGTGAAGTTTGCTTTTGAAAAGTTTTTCACAGTGGTTTCCTTGACTGGGGGTGGGGTCAGGATGTAGATGTCCAATGTGATTACTTTATGATCTGATCTCACCAGCGAAGGGTTTACCTCTGGTGTGGAACACTGATCCCCCATGTTGGTGATGATCAGGTCCAGTATGTTGTCACCTCTAGTGGGCGTGGTGACCAGCTGTTCCAGGGCGTTTGAGTTTATAAACTCTAGGAAGCGCTGGGCAAAGGAGTTTGCACTTGAGTAATTCTCCCAGTCAATGTTTGGGTAGTTGGAATCTCCTAATATCATGGTGTTTGGTTGGACCTTTATATTTTCCCATGTTCTCAGGAGTGCTTAGTGAGGGTCCTGAGACAAGGTAGATGATCTGTAGCAGGCTACGATCTGATAAGCAGCTTTGCCCCTGTTAGTTGCACTTGGATGATCTCTGAGGCCTCGTGCTGTGCCATTAATCTAGAGGTGTGGGTATCCTTTATGAAAATGGATACACTCCCTCCTTTTGTATTTCAGTCCGGGTTTTGGGGCCGAAGCTCGGAGGGATTGGGATTTCTTTAAGTGGAGCATATCTAACAGCTCTGTGTTTGACATAGCTTTGTATGTTAGGCAGAGATCACCTCTGAGTAGGCGATATGCAACAGAGTAAAGCTGGAGTGTTTTGAGACGGTCTGTTTAGGGCATGTATTTGAGGCTGGTAATCCTCTTTGTGAAATATTTCTGCGGGCTTTCCAGTTGTTGTAGATATCTTGTGAGATACATACCAAAAGGGGCGTTGTACTCGATAATGGATCTAATGAGTGATGAGTAGAGGGGAACAATGACCTCTTTTTTTCTGCATGAGAAACCTTTTCTGATGAGGTGTGCCATGTAGAAGGATTTCCTGACTACTGTGGTGATGTGATTATCAAAGGAGAGACTACTGTCCACCTGTGTCCCAAGGTCTCTTATCACACTTTCAGTGTTAAGTATACTACCACCTATGTTGTAGTTCATGGGTACAGAGTTTTTACCAAAGATGATGACAATGCACTTTTTGGCATTGAGCTTGAGGCCATGGCTTTGACACCAGGCATCTGTCTCAGTGAGGCCCTTTTGTAGGATGTCCACTTTGTTAGTAGTTTCGATTATGGCTCCTAGTTTGCAGTCATCTGGGAACTTCATTCGCCAAAGACCTTCTGTGTTAGCCTGTACTTCAGGGAAGTAGATACCGAACAGGACAGGGCACAGGACTGAACCCTGTGGTACTCCACTTGTCACTGGTCTGAAGTCGGATTTGGAGTCTGCTACTTTCACAGTGTGGGTTCTGTCAGTGAGCCAGTTGGAAACCCATCTTGTGACATAGGGATTTATACCTAGTTTAGTGAGTTTATCTATAATTCCAGAGTGGGGGATGGTGTCAAAAGCCTTGGCAAGATCTAGATAGGCTGTGTGAACCACCTTACCCTTGTCTAAGGCTTTGGTGACTGCTTCAAAGAAGTCTATCAGGTTTAGGAGACATGATCTGCACTTTACAAACCCAAACTGGTTGTGGTCCAGAGTTTGGAGATTACCAATGTCTTTGTTTATAAGTTGCATGATGATATGTTCCATGGCCTTGCAGACCAGGCTCATCAGGCTAATGGGGTGCTAGTTCCCAGGGTCTGTGATGGCTCCCCCCTTGTGTAGTGTGATAACCATCACTGTGCGCCATTCAGCAGGCATAAAGCCTGAGGTGAGGCTATGATTGAACAATTTACTTAGGTGTGGTGCCAATTCATTCTGTAGTTCACGTAGAACACAGCCTGGGATGTTGTCTGGTCCCATGGATGCTGTGTTCCTGGCTTTGGATAGTGGTTTTTACCTGTGCAGTCCTGATGACAGCAACTTTGCATTCTCCCGGTATAGAGATGGGTTCTTTCATGGGTGAGAGGGGGGGGTAAAGTTAGCACTGATGCTATCTGCCAGGATGTTGGCAATATCAGTTGGGTCTGTATATTTAGTGCCATTGTGCTGTAACTCATAGCAGATCTGAGTGTTGCCATTGAGATTCTTGACATAGCTATAGAATGCTTTGTGGTTGTCTTTAGAATCAGTGTCAATTTTGTTTTTGTAACTAGCTTTGGAAGATTTTATCAGGGATCACAGCTTCTTACTGAGGCTGACCAGGGAGCTCCTCCACTCATGGGATTTTACCCTCTTTTGCAACAGTTTCTTCCTTCTGTTGTACAGTTTGTTTATGGCAGGGGACCACCAGATTGGCTTCCTTTTCTTGGAGGATAGTGTCTTTGTTCTGTTTGGGATAGCACGATCCATGCACTCATGTAAGTTCTTATAAAGTGCAATTGTGTAGGATTCAGTAGTTGTAACTGTATTGTCCATCTGCATGGGTGTCCTGAAGTTCACCACTTCTGTCTTAAGAAGTATGAAGTTGGCTTTGGAGAAAATTTTTAACATGGCTTCCTTAATGGGGGGTGGGACAGAATGTGGATATGTAGGGTAATTCGCTTATGGTCAGATCGGACCAATGAGGCATTGACTTCAGGTGTGGAACACTGGTCACTCAGGACAAACCAAACCCCGTAACCAACACAAATAACTACAAAGTGTGCTAAATGCTACTCATTGCCAGAAGTCTCAGCCTCCAAATGCACACACTCGAGGCACTTCTCAGTATGGAGAATATTGATATTGGTGCAGTAACAGAAACCTAGTTCAAGGCTCCAGAGAGCACACCAGCACTACCAGGATACTACTCATTCCATACCTTCCAGCATCAGAACCTGGATCATAGCACATAGGGTGGGGATGTATCCATATTCATCAAGGATACCTACACCTCTCTCTATATCCTCTCTACAGGATATGTACCCATAGAATGTTGCACAGCAACATTCTTCCCACTAAACAGGGGTGGGGCCACAAAAGACCCTTGGCATTCATGCTCTATGAGCCTGATGAGTCTGATCTGCAAGGCAATGGAGCCAATCATAATGGAAGTCAACAATAAAGACATTGGGAACCTTCACACAGTTGAGCACATCCAGTTTGGCTTTGTCAAATGCAAATCACGCCTCCTGAACTGGGTGGATTTCTTTGAGACAGTTACCCAGGCTACAGATGATTGAAATGAGCTCCACACAGCCTACCTATACCTCGCTAAGGCCTTTGACACAATTCCCCAGTCAGGTATCATAGATGAACTCACCAACCTGGGCATGAATCCATACATCACAAGATGGATTGCAAACTGGTTCACAGATAGATCCCACAAATTAAGAGTTGCTGGCTACATGTCAGACTCTACACCAGTAACAACTGGTATCCCCCAGGGTTCAGTCCTGGGATCCCTACTGTTTGGTATAGACTTCTAAAAAGTACATGCCAACACAGGAGGGTTGTGGTTGACTAAGTTTGCTGGGAGCTGTAAAGTGTTTGCCGTAATAGATTCCCTGGATGACACAAATATTCTCCAGAAAGGACTCTATGAGACAGATGTGTGGTGTCAGAATCATGGCCTCAAGCTCAATGTGGAAGAATGCAAAGTAATCCCCTTTGGTGAAAACAAAGTACCCACAAACTACCACATAGGTGTTACCCCCTAAAAACTGACAAGGTAATAAGGGATCTGGGGACACAAGTAGATAGTCATCCTTCCTTTGAGAACCATGTTGCCAAAGTGATTAGAAAATCCTATGTGGCCCATCTAATCAACAAAGGGTTTGCATCAGGAACAAAAGAGGTAGTGGTGGCCCTCTACTCTTAAATCATCAGGCCCATCATTGAGTACAATGCACCATTTTGGATGTACTCGACTAAGCATATCCAGCAGCTGTCAAGACCACAGAGGTACCTCACCAAGAGGATTACTGGCCTCAAACGGTTGTGTTATGCAACACAACTGGTAAAACTAAATCTGTTCTCCATTGCGTACTGCCTACTCAGAGGCATACTCTGCCTAACATACAGATCCATGTCCAACACATAACTGTTGAACATGCTCCATCTACAGATAGCAAAATTGAGTCACATTACACACTCCAGGGATATGAACCTCATCACAACAATGAATACAACATGCTTCTGGCATAGAGTACCATCCCAGACACTTGCCTTACAATGGAACAGAGTCCCAATGTACATCAGACAGAGCCCCTCGCTGACACTCTTCAATAGGAACCTTGATGAGTGGATGGGAAACAGATAATTCATGCCAGGCATCACATCAGCAGCTCCACTAGAAAGGGGCTTAGGGTACTAACTATTAGAACTAGGGCTTAGGAGACTACCCAATGGGGTGGTGAAAGCTACACAACTTGCCTAGGCTAATATATGCCTTTGCGAAGATAGTCTACTACATACCTATGAACCTATGTGACAGGTACATGTCTACAGATAGTAGATGTGTACTTCATTGTACAGTCATGTTGTACAGCAGGCACATGGACCACATACACTGTAATGCTTACAGATACTGGTGGCTGTTATGTACAGTGGGTGAGATGTGCACCTCATGTCTTTTGTGCCATTGGGATGTGTGCTGGGTGGGACAGTCCTGGATGGCTCCCTGTCATGGTCACCCTCTTACACACATCTCTGCCCATCCATCTTTGGCTTATTATACTGTGTTCCCCTACATATATATATAGGTACATAGGTAGGTAATAGGCTATCTGCCTGAAGGCATATATTAGTATGGCCAGAGTGTGCAGCTATCACCACACATGGGGTTAGTTCCCTAGGCCTCTGTGTAGTAGAGCTGATGAAGTGATCCATGGTGTGACAGTTCAGTTTCACATACACTTATCAAGGCTCCTCTGGAAAAGTGTCAGTGAGGGACTCAGCTTAATGTTGGTTGGGAGCCTGTTCCAAAGCAAGGGAAGTCTGTGAGTTAGTAATGTATCCCTCCAACATGTTCTATTTATTGTTGTGATGATGATATCCCTAGAGCATGTGGCACAGTGAGCTTGGGTTTACTTCAGATAGCGCATGTACATCAGTTCTGCATTGGACATGGACCTGTCTGTTGGGCAGAGATCGCCTGAGTAGACAGTATGCAACAGAGTACAGATTGAGTTAAATTCAGTCTTGTTGCATGGGGCAACTGCTTGAGGCCAGTAATCCTCTTGTTGAGGTACTTCAGTGGTCTTTGGCAATTTGTGGGAAGGCATAGAATGATTTTTTAACCACTTTGTGAATGTGTTTCTGGAAGTAGAGGTGACTATCCACATGTGTCCATAGATCCCTTATTATTACCTTCATATTTAGGGTGTTGGCACCTATGTGCTATTTGTATGACTGTAGCTCGAGGCCATAATTTTGACACCACATCTGTCTGACTGAGACCCTTTTTAAGGATGTCTCTGTTGTCCCAAACATCAATTATGACAACCTTTTTGCAGTCATCCACAAACTTTGCTAACCATATCCCTCATGTGTTTGACTGTATTTCTGAAAAGTATACACCAGACAGGAGGGGTCCCATGACTGAGCCATGGGGGACAACAGTTGTTACCAGCTTACAGTCCAACAGGGAGACCACAATTCTTACCTTGTGGGATCTATCTGTGCCCCAGTTGGCAATCCATCAGATGACATACATGTTTATGCACAGATTGTTGATTTTGTGGATACGACATGTGTGTGGGATGTTGGAAAAGGGATTTTCAAGGTCTATGTAGGCCGTGCATAGCTCATTTCATTGATGTATGTCCTGGGTAACTGCCTTGAAAACTGTCTAGCAGGTTTAGGAACCATGATCTGCCCCTGACCAAACCAAAATGGGTAGGGTTGGGTGTTTGTAGGCTCCCAATAGCTCTGTTTATGAGTTCCATAATGATGGACTCCATGGCCTTGCAGATCAGGCTTATTAGGCTTATAAGACAATAGTTCCCATAGTCTGTAGTGCACCAGCACTTGTGGAGTGTGCCAAACATTGCTGAAACCTATTCAACAGTTTCATATCCTGTACAGAGGGTGAGTCTCAACAGACTGTTCAGGTGCAGGGTCTGTTTGTTTTGGAGTTCACATATGACACAGCCAGGGAAAGCATGCCATCCCATAGATGCCATGTTTTTAGGTTTGGATAGAGCTGTTTAACCATTGTATATGTATTTCTGGGTTTTCACAATCTCCAGGTATGGTAATGGTCCCTTTTGTCAGTAGGGGGGGGGGGGGTAAATATGTATGAACCTGTCTGACAAGATGTTGGCAATGTCAGTCATGTACATGTATTCATTTACACTTTGCACTGACTCAGAACATATATGAGTTTACATTGATATTTATGACATAGCGAAAGAAAGCTTCATGGTTCTCTATGGACTCTTTGGCAATATTTATGCCAGAACATGGCTTGGATAATGTTAGGAGTGCTCATTGTTTCTTGATGATACTGATTGGAGATTTATTGATCTTCTTTGGATTTTCACTTTCTTTGAACAACTTAAGTACTTGTAGTACATAGTTTAATTATGACAGGGGTCCAATATATTATATGGGTCTATTTTCATATCACTGTGTGCGCAAGGCAGGATTGGTGAATAGTGACAAGTGTCTGGAGTAAGAATTGCAACTGTCAGATATGTGTGGCCCACTGCTGTACTCAGGCATGGCCTAAGTGTGTGAGCATGCCCAGTATGACCTTTCAGTATGTTGTTTACTGACATTTGCTTC
Organism: Protopterus annectens; assembly: GCF_019279795.1. Lineage (NCBI taxonomy): Eukaryota > Metazoa > Chordata > Ceratodontiformes > Protopteridae > Protopterus > Protopterus annectens. The sequence goes on from NC_056732.1 coordinate 1,459,412,180, forward strand.
GTTTGTTTATGTGTGTGAGCATGCCCAATATGACCTTTCAGTATGTTGCTGACTGAAATTTGCTAAATTTGTTTAAGTGTGTGAGCATGCCCACTATGGGCATATATACTATATGTGTGTGAAAAATCAAGTTGATTTTTACTTCAGGGCTCACCTTTGTGTTGTACATCGACAGGAAGCATGCTGTGTCTGTAGGGCTTCCATGAGTCAAATTGCATAGACTTATCAACATTTCTACATACAGGGGAGACAGCTATTATTTGTACATTTCTACCCTGGGGGGCATACCTGATTGTTACTGTGGGTGCACATAGGATGAGGGGTACACCTGACACTTATATACATTTGCTAGGCTTGCACTGCTATGTCAGGTACTCCATTTCAGTCTGTACTGTTGCCTATAGTACTGGCTTGAGGCATACCACTGTACTACAGACCTTAGCATCCAATTACATGCATATTAGTTTGTGACTTCATAGCCTACCCAACCCACATCACACTGCCTGGCCTGCTGTTATCTGTCTGCATAGCCCTGGGGGGAGGTTACTCATATGCCTCTTCAGAGGGCATGATACAGCATTTGTTTGTGTTTGTGTTTGTCTACAATTGTCCTGCTGGCTGTGACTGTTAGGTATGTGACCCCCCCCCCAACTGGTATGTGTGAGTGACTTAAGTTGTGTCTGTGCCAGTGAAATGCTGTCATGGCTTAGTGGTTCAGTACTGTGACTATAGCGCACAGTATCCAGAGTTTGAGCCCTGTCACTGCTTTTTATTTTCCTGCTGGGCAGACCTGACTGGTTAAGGAACAGTAAAGCAGGTGTGAGCGTGTTTACCCGACTTTGCTCGAATTTGCCCGACGTTGCCTGACATTGCGCTGGTTAGCGTGGTGCGCAGCTATGCCCAATTGTATTTAAATATGCTCAATACTGGTAAAATGTGCTTAGCAGTGCTTTATATTGCTTAAAATAGGGCACTCATGCCTCAGGTGGTGCTGCAGGGCTGCCTATGTTGGATGCACATAGTACACTCCCTATACATGTTTGAAAACAGGTAGTGTCAAGTTAGGCATCCCTTTTACTGTATGTGCGAGTCAGAGAGAGGTGTCATTTCCTGGGTTCCTACTGAGTCAGTGTATGTGCTATGCATTGCCTCTATGCCAAGGCCAGGGCATACTGGGCACATCTCCTTCTGCCTACTGGGGCAGGTTCAGGTTGTTCCTCCTCCGACTCACGCTGTGCGTGTGCAGTCCTTGGCAATGGTGGGGGGCTGTTTGGCCCTGCCCCATGCTGTTCCTGCTGCAGCTGTTTCCGCAGGATCATACTGTGTAGCATGGCACATACCATAACAATTTGGGTACATGAAGTTGGTGAGTACTGCAAGGCTCCACCAGATGTGTCCAGGCACTGGAACCGTGACTTGAGCATCCCAAACACATGCTCAATTATGTTTCTTGCTTGTGCGTGTGCCTCATTATGGAGTTCTTGTTCAGGTGTGTGTGCATTTCTGATGGGTGTCATCAACCATGGCTCCAGTGTGTATCCAGCATCCCCCACTAGGTGACCATCAGGGATGTCCCCATTGGCAAATCTCTGGTACAGCTACGTCAGATGCAAGATGTGGGAATCGTGATAGCTTCCAGGGCAGCCAGCACACACATTCATTTTTATGCCCTGGGCATCACACATGACCTGGCAGTTGATGGAGGGGAAGCCCTTGCGGTTGATGTAGACCCTACCCCGCTCACCGGGTGGTGGTTTGATGCATATTTGTGTGCAGTCTATTACACCCACTACCTCAGGGTATTCTGCTATTTGGTGGAAAAGATGCATATTGCTGGCCAATGCCTCACGGGAATTGGGGAAATATACGTGGTCACCGACATGTGCTGACATAGCATCCAGGAACTGGTGGAGTACCCTGGATGCTGATGCCTGTGAAATCCCCATCATATCACCAATTGGTCTCTGGAAGGTACCTGTAGCTAGTATTCTTATGCCAACACATACCTTGGTATCCACTGGGATGGGTTCCCCTCTGTTGGTTCTGTGTGGGAGGCATGGCCGGCAAAGCTCAACAATTTGCTGCAGGAAGTCTCTGTCCACCCTATAACACTCCACTATCTCCAGCTCATGTAGCCACTGGTAGGTTACCCTGGGTCTGTACACTCTTCTCTGTCTCCTCACTGTGGGTTGCTCAGCAGCATTCACAACATCGCCACCCTCAGCACCTTGCACATGCTGGTTTATGATAGCAAGAGCAGCCCCTAACATTTTGTTTGACTTAAGCTTTTTAAGCTTTCCCCTCTTTGTATACTGCAGTGTTGCAGAGTTCTTGGAGAAAAACAGGGGGGAATGCTGTTTGCAGAGTTTAAAGTGCTGGGCTGGGCTGAGATAGTCTGCTGCCTGTGTAATTGGCTGATTCTGATATATTTCATTTGGCAGCTCTGCTAATTCTCCTTGGTTAACTTCCTACTACTTCTCTTCCTTCCTTTTCCCTTTCTGTTTCTGCCCGGGGCAGCACCGCGCAAACACGCGCACACGTGCGCACACGAGCACACACACTATGTGCATGTTTGCAAGAAATTTCCAATCTTTTAACAGTGTGCACCTTTGGTTTCAGGTTTTCAAATAAGACAACTGTAGGTATGCCTCTTGCAATCCTGAGCAACTCAGGACAAACACAAGCCACTGTGCTCCAATTAGCTTACAGCCTTTCTGACATACCTCCTCATGATGTCACCTATATTCTACACTACTACTCACCTACTCCTACTCTTACACTCTTGGGATATGGCTCACATGCTGGGGAAAATTTGGGATTCACTATCCTTATCCTCATTTGCATAGGATTGCCTACTAATGAATGGTTACATCTCTCACACTGAGCTCCCCCCCCTTAGCAACCACTACTCAGTGGCCATGTTGTCTTCAGCCTCCCATTCACCTGCATGGCAGGATAAGCTTTTTAGTGAAAATGCCTATTTTTGGCTATTTTTAAATTATTTTCTTGTTTTTTAAAGCGCCGCAAGTTTGATTGGTGCTGCACTATGCTTAAACATCAGAGATCGGGGAAAAAAGTTAGATTTTAATAATTTTAAACATTTATAAATGCCAATGGCCTTATATTTGGCCATTGGCATGCTTCCTCAACTGTATGCATCCTTTATTTGGAGCTGTCATAGCTCTGTTTAGCTACTTGCAGAATGGTACTCCGTTACCAACGGAGTACATTTCTGCAGATAAGACTAGTCTTCCACGGATAGGTTAGTGTTTCCTGGATTGCAAATTTACATAATTTGCATAACTTTCAGCAGAAAATGAGGTAATTTGCATACCATGACACTGTCCATGCAAGAGATGCTTTAGCAGCTCTCGTGCACACCCCTGCCGGCTGTTCCTGGATCGCACGGCAGACATATTGCCTTTTTGACGTCTTACACTACTCTACAACTCCGTGCAAGCTTTTGTAAATCTGGCCCATTATTATATTAACTTTCTAATTTTGTAAGAGCAATATTTAACAAGTGTCCCTGTTTTTGGACTTTTGTCTCCCCTCCATTTATTTATGGCATTGTCCAGATTTCTTGCTCTAAGGGGCTGAGGGGTATGTTGTGTACATACGTAGAAATGAAAGCATTGTATGCAAAGTATGCTTTTTTTCCTATTTGAATCACTGAAAAAGTATGTCCCCGGGATTCATGAAGCTTGTGCCAAGAACAGGCGTAGCATCAGCGATCTAATGCCAAATATGGCCGCCGAGCGATTCATGTACAAGCTGTTTCCACGTGCACTACCAGCATATGCTACATCTGCACAGCTCCCGGCGCATGTATGCTAATTACCCCATGCACAGCAGTGTAGCATGCAAATGAAGGTATATAGCGATTCATGAAGTGCTGCAGACATAGCGTAAGCATGCAGAAATGTAAACCGAAAAAAATGGTTTACATTTTTTCAAACATAAAATCGGAGCCATGACAGTGGACCAAACTCACGTATTATACTGTTAATATATGTCAATGGCTAAATATATAGCCATTGGAATAAAAAAAACATGCACAACACATAAAAAAGAACATTTAATGTCATGGCCACACTAATGCAAAGTAAAATCGCAGTGCATCGGTGAGCAAATGGGATCACAATGAAAATATATTTATATGTAATAAAACTGCAATGTAACACATTTCATGAATTCCCCATAATAGTCAATGGCATGCATGCTACACCACAATCATGACGCAAGGGTTGCTATTGGTCTGTGACAGTGTTCTGCACGGTAACTAGGAATTAGTAGTCAATGCCATGCAAATGAGACAAGTAATACTGAATTGCAAAATCACTGCCGGCGTAAGGATGCACCTCACAGAGTAGCAGTACAACACCGAGGTGTGGCCTCGAGAGAGGGGTGCGCCACCTTAGCTGTAAACACATTGGAGCATTGCTAATCCGGGTTGCCTGTTGCTAAGCAAAGCTGCAGAATAGGGGTGTGGAAGTAGCCATAGCTTTGCTTAGCTGAGAGCACACAAGGTAACCGAAAGTGCATGTGAACCTGGATGAAAATGCACTTGAAACCCGGTAAATGGCTGTGCGCGGTGCACAACACAGCTGAAACAGGAAGGATATAGGAAGACAATAAGGAAATGCTGCAGCATGGTAATTGGAGTACAAATGAGTAATTAACACCTAGGAACCCACAGTGGGCCACTGACAACAGCTAACAAGGCTGCTAGCAGCTGCCTGCAGAACAGGAAAGGGGAGGTGCCATACTGCAAAGAAAAGAGAACTGTCACAGCAGAACAAAGCAAACTTGCAGTAGATTAGCTACATTTTGCTACACAATCCTGGGCTGGGAAAGTACAAAACAAGAAAGCCAGCAGCTGGATGCATGCCTGACAATGGGAGGGGAATCAGGGGGAAAAGTGAAGTAAAGGACAATAGATGAATCACGGCAGCCAAGCGCAATTCAATACTAAAAGCCCCACAATAGCAGTACCTGCTGTAAACCCATAATTAAGATACCCTGCAGCTGGAATTGCACATACACACCCAGTTACACCAGCAGCATCCATTGCACAATAGTATAAAGTGTGAAAGCACTTCACACACACTTGTGTATTCCCAGACACTCTGCACCATTGGTGTATACAGATGGGGAACTTTTAATATGTACATGTTAGGGGCTGCCATAGCTTTGATTCACCAGCATGTGTTGGAGACTGATGGTGGTGTGGAGGATGATGCTGACAACCATCTCAGGCACCAGAGGAGGAGAAGAATGTTCAGATCCAGGGTAACCTGCCAGGGGCTACATGATCTGGAGATAGTAGAGCATTACAGGGTGGACAGGGACACCATACAGCGACTTGTTGTGCTGTGCCGGCCACGCCTCAGAGCCAGAAATAACAGAGGGGAACCCATCCCAGTGGACATGAAGGTATGTGTAAGCTTGAGAATACTAGCCACAGGTACCTTTCAAAGGCCAACTGGGGATATCATGGGGATCTCACAAGCATCAGCATCTAGGGTACTCCTCCAGTTCCTGGATGCCATGTTACCACGTGCCAATGAGCACATATACTTCCCCCGAATGCAGGAGGAGTTGGTCAGCAATATGCGTCTCTTCCACCATGTGGCAGACTACCCGGAGGAACTGGGTCCAATAGACTGCACGAACATACACATCAAGACACCACCCAGTGAGCAGGGTAGGTGCTACATAAACTGCAAGGGATACCCCTCCATCAACTACCAGGTTGTGTGCAATGCCCAGGGCATTATCATGGATGTGTGTGATGGCAGCCCTGGAAGCTATCATGACTCCCACATCTGGCATGCCTCACAGCTGTATCAGGTATTTGCCAGGGGGGACATCCCATATGGTCACATGGTGGGGGATGCTGGCTATGCACTGGAACCGTGGATGATGACTCCCATCAGAAATGCACACACACCCATGCAAGAATGCCATAATAAGGCACACGCAGAAACCAGAATCATCATAGAGCATGTGTTTGAGATGCTGAAATCACGGTTCCATTGCTTGGACATATCTGGTGGAGCCTTGCAGTACTCTCCAGGCATGTGTGCCCACATCTTCATAGTATGTGCCATGCTACACAAGATGATCCTGCGGAAACAGCTGCAGCAGGGGCAGAATGGTGAAGGCCCTCACAGCTCACTACCATTGCCAAGGGCCCCACAGGCACAGAGGGACTCAAACCACAAACACCCTGTGGCAGCCCCAGTAGGCAGACAGAGGCATGCCCAGTATGTCCATGCCTTGGCAAAGAGGGAATGTATAGCACACACACTGACAGTGTAGGCACCTACGGACTGACACCCTTCTCCACCTGCACACACAGCAAACATGGATGGCACACACACATGACCATCTGTAAATTGTCATGTATAGGTGGTCTACTGTGTGCATCCTACATAGGCAGCCCTCAACTATTGTACACACAACTGTCATTGGCACAAGGTATGTCAATACCTGAGCAGTAAATTAAGCAATCAGCATGTGTCGATACTGTATGTATAGGTTCATAGGTACATAGGTAGGTACATGCCTAACTGCCCGAGGCCATTCATAAGCCTAACCAAAATGTGTCTGCTGTTGCCACCCCATTGATTAACTAACTGCCCCTTCTTTGGAGCAGAGCCAGTTGCGAGATCCCTGGGGTGTATCCACTGTTCCCCACCCACTCTGTAAAGATTCCTGGAGTGTTAGTGAGGGGCTCCATATAATGTAATCAGGGATGTAGTTCCAAATCATGGGGAGTACCCGTGACAGGAATCTGTCACTCCAGCATCTTCCAGTTATGGTTGTGGCAAGGTGTAGCTCATTACAGTGTGTGGCTCACTGTGACATGGATTCCCATAGGTGGAGCATATCCATTAAACCTGACTTGGACACGGCTTTGTTGGCCAGCAAATATCATCTCTGAGTAAACAAGATGCCACTGAGTAATGCAAGAGTTTATGTAGTCTGGCATCATAGGACACATGTCTGAGGACATTATCCCTCTTTGCAAGGTACGTTTGTGGCCCTTCCAGCTGTCGGATGTGTCTTATGAGGTACATGCAAAATGAGTTATCATACTCAATGATGGGATTGATGAGTGATGAGTAAAGGGGCACAATAACCTAAGTCTGTTTAGATGTGAACCCTTAAATAATCAGATGGCCTACATAGATGGATGTCCTAACTAATTTGCAGATATGATTGTCAAAGGAGAGATCACTATGTAATGTAGTCCCCACATACCCATTACGTTGTCTGAATTAGTGTCTGCCAGTCATGTGTTAATATGTGTGTGTGTAGTTTCCCAAAATGGAATGACCATGCAGTATGTGGCCTTTAGCTGGAGGCCATGACTCTGACACCCTGTGTTAGTCTGCGAGCCCCCTTGAAGGACGTCTGTGACAGCTGGACTGTCAGTTATGGCTCCCAGTTTGCAGTAATCACCAAACATGGCCTGCTGTAGTCCACCTGTGTTAGCCCGTACCTCTGAGAAGTATATGGCAAACAGTAGGGGTCCCAGGACTGAGTCCTGTGGGACACCAGTTGTGACTGGTCAAGATTTGGACCTGGAGGCTGCTAGGCTTACCATGTGGGTTTTGTGTGTAAGCCTGTTGGCAAACCAACCTGTGATGTATGGGTGTATGTACTGGCTGGTGAGTGTAGAAATAATACCTGAGTGGGGAATGGTGTCAAAAGCCTTGGCAAGGTCCTGGTAGTATGTGTGAACTACCACACCCCACATCTAAAGTCTAGGTGACTGTAAGATGTCAGACAGGTTCAGTAGGCATGATCTGCACTCAATCAAGCTGACCTGGGTTGGGTCAAGTGTCTGGAGGTTTCCACTGTCTATGTTAATGAGTGCCATGAGGATGTGCTCCATACCCATGCAGATCAGGCTACTCAGGCTTATGGGGTGGTAGTTACCATGGTCAGTTGTGTCACCACCTTGGTGGAGAGGAATGTGTGGGTGTGGGTTTGCTTTGTGCATCTGTTTGTACGATCTTGGAGGTAGAATATTAAAGTAGGGGGTGTGGGGGGCACAGCCACCCACATGGGGGGTGTAGGGGGGCTTGCCCACTTGCTCATACTTAGTGTTGGATGGTTTGTTTGGATGTGGTGGGTAGCAGTGTGTCTGTGTGTGTGTGTGTGTGTTCTGTGTTTGTGTTACTTTCGCGAGTTTGACTGTCGCGAGTTTGAGTGTTCGGTAATGTGGGGTTTGGGAGTCTGGGCCCGGTACTGTGGGCGTCGGAATTGTGTGCATTCACATATACAATGGTTGAAGTGTTCATATATGAGTATAACATGGACCATAGCAATCACACATTCCGCCACGACCAAACTTCATGAACAAAGGATATGGAGAGTATATGCCTATACACTATTACAAATATGTGCTATGGACATGAGCCAAAGATAGGGTTACCACCTGTCCCACTTTGCGTGGGACAGTCCCTCTTTGGGCGGTTGTGTCCTGACCAAAAATATTAAAAATGGCAAATGTCTTGAGATTGTAAGACATAATTATGTCCCATATGTAATGTAATAGTTGCATAAAATAGTTATTTCTGTATCTAAAATACCTACATGTTACAAGAAACAGGATAAGCAACTAAACTGCTACAAGAATATGCTTATATTTAGGCAAAAAAGGAAAGTTCTATCCTTTGTACTGACCATGGGTTTGTGTCGGCCTGTAAAATCTGATGTGTGTCCCGAAAATGTTCCACTATGGCCATTTGAAAAGGTAACAACCCTAGAGGGTCAGTCACCAACACAACTCCAGTGACTGCAAATACCTATGACAGAAATACGAGACAGCTTTCTTGTAGTAACACTTTATTACATTCTGATGTTTTGCCGAAAGGATTCAAGGACTAACATCACCTGCATGCTATACAGAAATCAATTAATAGTGCCTTAATGAATCAGCCTGCAATTACCATAGTATTAGTCCACTAAAGGATAGGTGTTCAAATAGGGAAGGAACACTCACACACATATCGATTATGTATAAAAGCAATTCCTACACACCTGCATCTGCTATGTACACCCACCAACATCTCCCCCACACCCAAACCAATTACAATACAAAATGTGATAACATCACAAATCATTCACTCACTGTACGACATCTGCAGAAGCCTTAACATACCTTGTCAGAGATACACTAACATGGCCCTTTGTGTAATAGTTGTTGTTATACAATGGAACAGCTGCTGATGTTACAGTATTTGTTTGCACTAATCCCATTTCAGAGGGCTGTGTGTACACCAGGAAGTGTTACCAATTACTGATTAACAGCACAGTATGATACACATGTACACCAAATCAAAGATGTCTGGTGAGCACACTGTAAACCACCTAACATTTCATGCATAGCCAAACAGCCTTGAGCAGCCCAAACATCCTTGCCAGACTGAAACATCTGCAGAAGTATCAGATACAAACAAACCCTGCATAAGTAGCAATGTTCTGAAATATAACAGCTGTACTCACATGTAGAACAACATCTTCTAGCCATTACACACAATCCACGGGAGTCATGAAGCTAATATATCTCTCTCTGTCTCCATATAGCTGTTGCAATACATCACAAACAACACATCCAGGCCGTCTTCTTTAGAAGTAAGGCAAAGGGGCAACGCCCACGTGGAGTACTCAATTATACACCACTGTTGCCATGGTATAGGTTAATGGAGTAGCTACACAGCTGATGTGCATGTAATTAACTACTTTGGAACACCAATTGGTGGGCAGGATAGCGCATGTTACCGATATTTAACTATAAAAGGATGGCTTGTCACACATTCAAACCATCTGTATATACCAGCAGAACATTACAAAGAAGAGTGAAATACAAACTGAAAAGGATTGAAATAACAGTCAATGACACCTCGGGTTACTAATAAGGTATGTAGAACACTCAGTATGTCTGTGTATGTAGTACCTGTTCTGTAGTAATTAAAGTGTATGCAATGCATATAGTGGAAACAGTTATCTTGTAATGATGTATTGCTGAGCGTAGTAACGCTTGTAGTATTTATGTGTGTACTGCTGTAGGTCACAGGGCAAACACCTCATACACCACAAGGGATGCTATATAAGGGCTTTGAACCCAACAATTCCTCTCTAACCGCTGTCAGTGACAGGGTTGGTCCAACAAGTACATGCTATAACAGGGGATAGTATATGTTGATATATTGTAACGGTAGGCATATGTATGGGTGTATTACTGAGAATAACATGTCAAAGGTGGGCCTACTGTGCAATTATGATTTGCATTGTGGGATATTGTGCCAATAACTGTGTAATGTACAGTACTGTAGGCAGATATGTATTACATTTTACATAGCATTACTGTTATGTTAGGCAAACATTAGTTATGTCTATTGGCATTTACAATACACAATAACAGGATACATATGACTTGTAGTTACCCAACAGTTTATCAGCATGATAGCAAAGTAAAATGGAAGAGCTAGTTAACTATCCATCCACATAAGACATGTAATAGGTTCAAAGGTAGGTACTAGGCTGTCTGCCCAAGGGTATTTATAAGTCTAGCTAGAGTGTGTTGGCTTCCGCCACCCCCTTAGGTTAGTTCCCTGTGCCTCTGAACAGCAGAGCCATTAGTTCCTTGTGCCTCTCTCCAGCAGAGCCACTGCAGTAATCACTGGGGTACATGTCTGTCTCCCATCCACCCGTTAAGGTTTCTCTTGAAGAGTGCTGGTTAGGGGCCCTGCCCGATGTACATTGGAATCATGTTTCAAAGCATGGGGAGGCTCCGGGTCAGGAATCTATCCCTCCAGCACATCCCAGTTATCATTGTGGTTAGGTTTATATCCCTAGAGCATGTGGCTCTCAAGGGCTTTTGTTTAGGTGGAGCATATCCAGCAATACTGGGTTAGACATGGGCCTTGTATGTCAAGCAGAGATTACCTCTGAGTACGCGGTATGCAACCGAGTACAGCTGGAGTTTCTTTAGTTGGGCTGCATAGGCCATCTGTTTGAGGTCAGTAATCCTCTTGGTGTGGTACTGTTGTGTTCTCTCAAGCTGTTGCAGTTGTCTTGTAAGGTACATCCCAAATGGGGTGTTGTATCCTTTAATGGGTCTAATAAGTCATGAGTAGAGAGGCACAATGGCCTCCTTTATTCTGGATGCGAACCCATTTGAGATTAGGGGGGCCACGTAGAAGGATATTCTAACCACCTTGGCATTATGGTTATCCAAGGAGAGATTGCTATCTACTTGGGTTCCCAGATTCCTTATTATATTTTCTGTATGTAGGGGACTAGCACCTATGTGGTAGTCTGCGGGTAATTAGTTTTATCCAAGGGGGATGACTATGCACTTTATGGCATTCAGCTTTAGGCCATGATATTGACACCAGGTATCCATCTCAGTGCGACCCTTCTGGAGGATGTCTGTATCAGCTGGGGAACCAGTTATGGCCCCTAGTTTGCAGTCGTCTGCAAACCTTTTCAGCCAAAGTCCTCCTGTGCTTGTCTGTACCTCAAAGAAGTATATACCGAACATGAGGGGTCCTAGGACTGAGCCCCGGAGGATGCCACTTGTAACTGGTTTACAGTCGGACCTAGGGTATGCAACTCCCACTGTGTGGGTTCTGTCCGTGAGCCACTTTGCAAATCATCTCGTGACATAGGGGTTAATGTTCAGGTGGATGGGTATGTCGATAATACCAGAATGGGGAATGGTGTTGAAAGCCTTTCAGAGATCAAGGTAGGCTGTGTGGACCTCCTTACCCTCATCTAATGCCTTGGTAACTGTCTCAAAAAAGTCCATCAGGTTTAGGAGGCTTGGTCTACCCTTAACAAAGCCAAACTGGGTGGGGTCAAAGGTTTGGAGGTACCCAATGTCTCTGTGAATGAGATCCATGATGATGTGCACCATAGCCTTGCAGACCAGGCTAGTCAGGCTTATAGGGCAGTAGGTGCCATGGTCCATTGTGGCACCACCTTTGTGGAGTGGGATAACTGTTGCTGTGTGCCATTCAGGGGGCACAAAGCATGATGTGAGGCTATTATTGAACATGGTGTGTAAGTGGAGAGCCAGTTCATTCTGAAGTTCATGTAAAATGCAGCCTGGGATGTTGTCCGGTCCCATGGATACTGTGATATTGGCTTTAGAGAGTGCAGCTTTTACCTGCGTAGTTGTGATTACAGGGAATCTGCATTCTTCCTGTATAGATATGGGCCCCTTAGGGGGTGAGAGGGGGGAAAGGTAGCACTGAACCTATCTGCCAGGATGTTGGCAATATCAGCTGGTTCTGTAATGTTCGTGCCTTTGTGTTGTAGCTCAGAGCAGATCTGGGTGTTGCCATTGAGATATTTGACATAGCTATAGAATGCTTTGTGGTTGTCCTTGGAATTAGTGGCAGTTTTGTTTTCATAACTAGCTTTGGAGGATCTTATAAGGGATCTCAACTTCTTACTGAGGCTGACCAGAGAGCTCCTCCACTCATGGGATTGTACTGTCTTTTGCAACAATGTATTCCTTCTGTTATACAGTTTGTTTATGGCAGGGGGGCACCAGATTTGCTTCCTTTTTTTGGAGGATAGTATCTTGGTTCTGTTCGGGATAGCAAGATCCATGCAGTTGTGTAAGTACTTATAGAGTGCATTTGTGTAGGATTCAGCAGTTGTAACTGTATTGTCCATCTGCATGGGTGTCATGAAGTTCACCACTTCTGTCTTAAGAAGCATGAAGTTGGCTTTGTAGAAATATTATACTGTGGTTTCCTTAATGGGGGGGGGTGGAGGCGGGATGTGGATATCAAGGGTGTTTAGCTCATGGTTGGATCAGTCCAAGGAGTTGACTTCAGGTGTGGAACACCGGTCACTCATGTTTGTAATGCCTAGGTCTAGGATATTGTTGCCCCTGGTGGGGGTGTGGATAAGTTGATCCAGGGCATTAGAGGTTATGAATTCCAGAAAGTGTTGAGCTAATGAGTTGGTACACAAGAAGTTTTCCCAGTTAATGGTGGGGTAGTTGAAGTCGCCCAGTAGTAGGGTGTTTGGTTGAACCCTAATAATTTCCAGTACATCAAGAAAAGAGGAGTGGGAATCTTGGGGCATGGTGGGGGATCTGTAGCAAGCTACAATTTGGATTGCAGTTCCTGGATGCCATGTTACCACATGCCAATGAGCACATATACTTCCCCGAATGCAGGAGGAGTTGGTCAGCAATATCGTCTCTTCCACCATGTGGCAGACTACCCGAGGAACTGGGTCCAATAGACTGCACGAACATACACATCAAGACACCACCCAGTGAGCAGGGTAGGTGCTACATAAACTGCAAGGGATACCCCTCCATCAACTACCAGGTTGTGTGCAATGCCCAGGGCATTATCATGGATGTGTGTGATGGCAGCCCTGGAAGCTATCATGACTCCCACATCTGGCATGCCTCACAGCTGTATCAGGTATTTGCCAGGGGGGACATCCCATATGGTCACATGGTGGGGGATGCTGGCTATGCACTGGAACCGTGGATGATGACTCCCATCAGAAATGCACACACACCCATGCAAGAATGCCATAATAAGGCACACGCAGAAACCAGAATCATCATAGAGCATGTGTTTGAGATGCTGAAATCACGGTTCCATTGCTTGGACATATCTGGTGGAGCCTTGCAGTACTCTCCAGGCATGTGTGCCCACATCTTCATAGTATGTGCCATGCTACACAAGATGATCCTGCGGAAACAGCTGCAGCAGGGGCAGAATGGTGAAGGCCCTCACAGCTCACTACCATTGCCAAGGGCCCCACAGGCACAGAGGGACTCAAACCGCAAACACCCTGTGGCAGCCCCAGTAGGCAGACAGAGGCATGCCCAGTATGTCCATGCCTTGGCAAAGAGGGAATGTATAGCACACACACTGACAGTGTAGGCACCTACGGACTGACACCCTTCTCCATCTGCACACACAGCAAACATGGATGGCACACACACATGACCATCTGTAAATTGTCATGTATAGGTGGTCTACTGTGTGCATCCTACATAGGCAGCCCTCAACTATTGTACACACAACTGTCATTGGCACAAGGTAAGTCAATACCTGAGCAGTAAATTAAGCAATCAGCATGTGTCGATACTGTATGTATAGGTTCATAGGTACATAGGTAGGTACATGCCTAACTGCCCGAGGCCATTCATAAGCCTAAGCAAAATGTGTCTGTTGTTGCCACCCCATTGATTAACTAACTGCCCCTTCTTTGGAGCAGAGTCAGTTGCGAGATCCCTGGGGTGTATCCACTGTTCCCCACCCACTCTGCAAGGATTCCTGGAGTGTTAGTGAGGGGCTCCATATAATGTAATCAGGGATGTAGTTCCAAATCATGGGGAGTACCCGTGACAGGAATCTGTCACTCCAGCATCTTCCAGTTATGGTTGTGGCAAGGTGTAGCTCATTACAGTGTGTGGCTCACTGTGACATGGATTCCCATAGGTGGAGCATATCCATTAAACCTGACTTGGACACGGCTTTGTTGGCCAGCAAATATCATCTCTGAGTAAACAAGATGCCACTGAGTAATGCAAGAGTTTATGTAGTCTGGCAGCATAGGACACATGTCTGAGGGACATTATCCCTCTTTGCAAGGTACGTTTGTGGCCCTTCCAGCTGTCGGATGTGTCTTCTGAGGTACATGCAAAATGAGTTATCATACTCAATGATGGGATTGATGAGTGATGAGTAAAGGGGCACAATAACCTAAGTCTGTTTAGATGTGAACCCTTAAATAATCAGATGGCCTACATAGATGGATGTCCTAACTAATTTGCAGATATGATTGTCAAAGGAGAGATCACTATGTAATGTAGTCCCCACATACCCATTACGTTGTCTGAATTAGTGTCTGCCAGTCATGTGTTAATATGTGTGTGTGTAGTTTCCCAAAATGGAATGACCATGCAGTATGTGGCCTTTAGCTGGAGGCCATGACTCTGACACCCTGTGTTAGTCTATGCGAGCCCCCTTGAAGGACGTCTGTGACAGCTGGACTGTCAGTTATGGCTCCCAGTTTGCAGTAATCACCAAACATGGCCTGCTGTAGTCCACCTGTGTTAGCCCGTACCTCTGAGAAGTATATGGCAAACAGTAGGGGTCCCAGGACTGAGTCCTGTGGGACACCAGTTGTGACTGGTCAAGATTTGGACCTGGAGGCTGCTAGGCTTACCATGTGGGTTTTGTGTGTAAGCCTGTTGGCAAACCAACCTGTGATGTATGGGTGTATGTACTGGCTGGTGAGTGTACAAATAATACCTGAGTGGGGAATGGTGTCAAAAGCCTTGGCAAGGTCCTGGTAGTATGTGTGAACTACCACACCCCACATCTAAAGTCTAGGTGACTGTAAGATGTCAGACAGGTTCAGTAGGCATGATCTGCACTCAATCAAGCTGACCTGGGTTGGGTCAAGTGTCTGGAGGTTTCCACTGTCTATGTTAATGAGTGCCATGAGGATGTGCTCCATACCCGTGCAGATCAGGCTACTCAGGCTTATGGGGTGGTAGTTACCATGGTCAGTTGTGTCACCACCTTGGTGGAGAGGAATGTGTGGGTGTGGGTTTGCTTTGTGCATCTGTTTGTACGATCTTGGAGGTAGAATATTAAAGTAGGGGTGTGGGGGCACAGCCACCCTATAAGGGGGTGTAGGGGGGCTTGCCCACTTGCTCATACTTAGTGTTGGATGGTTTGTTTGGATGTGGTGGGTAGCAGTGTGTCTGTGTGTGTGTGTGTGTGTTCTGTGTTTGTGTTACTTTCGCGAGTTTGACTGTCGCGAGTTTGAGTGTTCGGTAATGTGGGGTTTGGGAGTCTGAGCCCGGTACTGTGGGCGTCGGAATTGTGTGCATTCACATATACAGTGGTTGAAGTGTTCATATATGAGTATAACATGGACCATAGCAATCACACATTCTGCCATGACCAAACTTTATGAACAAAGGATATGGAGAGTATATGCCTATACACTATTACAAATATGTGCTATGGACATGAGCCAAAGATAGGGTTACCACCTGTCCCACTTTGCGTGGGACAGTCCCTCTTTGGGCGGTTGTGTCCTGACCAAAAATATTAAAAATGGCAAATGTCTTGAGATTGTAAGACATAATTATGTCCCATATGTAATGTAATAGTTGCATAAAATAGTTATTTCTGTATCTAAAATACCTACATGTTACAAGAAACAGGATAAGCAACTAAACTGCTACAAGAATATGCTTATATTTAGGCAAAAAAGGAAAGTTCTATCCTTTGTACTGACCATGGGTTTGTGTCGGCCTGTAAAATCTGATGTGTGTCCCGAAAATGTCCCACTATGGCCATTTGAAAAGGTAACAACCCTAGAGGGTCAGTCACCAACACAACTCCAGTGACTGCAAATACCTATGACAGAAATACGCAGACAGCTTTCTTGTAGTAACACTTTATTACATTCTGATGTTTTGCCGAAAGGATTCAAGGACTAACATCACCTGCATGCTATACAGAAACCAATTAATAGTGCCTTAATGAATCAGCCTGCAATTACCATAGTATTAGTCCACTAAAGGATAGGTGTTCAAATAGGGAAGGAACACTCACACACATATCGATTATGTATAAAAGCAATTCCTACACACCTGCATCTGCTATGTACACCCACCAACATCTCCCCCACACCCAAACCAATTACAATACAAAATGTGATAACATCACAAATCATTCACTCACTGTACGACATCTGCAGAAGCCTTAACATACCTTGTCAGAGATACACTAACATGGCCCTATATGTAATAGTTGCTGTTATACAATGGAACAGCTGCTGATGTTACAGTATTTGTTTGCACTAATCCCATTTCAGAGGGCTGTGTGTACACCAGGAAGTGTTACCAATTACTGATTAACAGCACAGTATGATACACATGTACACCAAATCAAAGATGTCTGGTGAGCACACTGTAAACCACCTAACATTTCATGCATAGCCAAACAGCCTTGAGCAGCCCAAACATCCTTGCCAGACTGAAACATCTGCAGAAGTATCAGATACAAACAAACCCTGAATAAGCAGCAATGTTCTGAAATATAACAGCTGTACTCACATGTAGAACAACATCTTCTAGCCATTACACACAATCCACGGGAGTCATGAAGCTAATATATCTCTCTCTGTCTCCATATAGCTGTTGCAATACATCACAAACAACACATCCAGGCCGTCTTCTTTAAAAGTAAGGCAAAGGGGCAACGCCCAAGTGGAGTACTCAGTTATACACCACTGTTGCCATGGTATTGGTTAATGGAGTAGCTACACAGCTGATGTGCATGTAATTAACTACTTTGGAACAGCAATTGGTGGGCAGGATAGCACGTTACCGATATTTAACTATAAAAGGATGGCTTGTCACACATTCAAACCATCTGTATATACCAGCAGAACATTACAAAGAAGAGTGAAACACAAACTGAAAAGGATTGAAATAACAATCAATGACACCTCGGGTTACTAATTAGGTATGTAGAACACTCAGTATGTCTGTGTATGCAGTACCTGTTCTGTAGTAATTAAAGTGTATGCAATGCATATAGTGGAAACAGTTATCTTATAGTGATGTATTGCTGAGCGTAGTAACGCTTGTAGTATTTATGTGTATACTGCTGTAGGTCACAGGGCAAACACCTCATACACCACAAGGGATGCTATATAAGGGCTTTGAACCCAACAATTCCTCTCTAACCGCTGTCAGTGATGGGGTTGGTCCAACAAGTACATGCTATAACAGGGGATAGTATATGCTGATATATTGTAACAGTAGGCATATGTATGGGTGTATTACTGAGAATAACATGTCAAAGGTGGGCCTACTGTGCAATTATGATTTGCATTGTGGGATATTGTGCCAATAACTGTGTAATGTACAGTACTGTAGGCAGATATGTATTACATTTTACATAGCATTACTGTTATGTTAGGCAAACATTAGTTATGTCTATTGGCATTTACAATACACAATAACAGCATACATATGACTTGTAGTTACCCAACAGTTTATCAGCATGATAGCAAAGTAAAATGGAAGAGCTAGTTAACTATCCATCCACATAAGACATGTAATAGGTTCAAAGGTAGGTACTAGGCTGTCTGCCCAAGGGTATTTATAAGTCTAGTTAGAGTGTGTTGGCTTCCGCCACCCCCTTAGGTTAGTTCCCTGTGCCTCTGAACAGCAGAGCCATTAGTTCCTTGTGCCTCTGTCCAGCAGAGCCACTGCAGTAATCACTGGGGTACATGTCTGTCTCCCATCCACCTGTCAAGGTTTCTCTTGAAGAGTGCTGGTTAGGGGCCCTGCCCGATGTACATTGGAATCATGTTTCAAAGCATGGGGAGTCTCCGGGTCAGGAATCTATCCCTCCAGCACATCCTAGTTATCATTGTGGTTAGGTTTATATCTCTAGAGCATGTGGCTCTCAAGGGCTTTTGTTTAGGTGGAGCATATCCAGCAATACTGGGTTAGACATGGGCCTTGTATGTCAAGCAGAGATTACCTCTGAGTACGCGGTATGCAACCGAGTACAGCTGGAGTTTCTTTAGTTGGGCTGCATAGGCCATCTGTTTGAGGTCAGTAATCCTCTTGGTGTGGTACTGTTGTGTTCTCTCAAGCTGTTGCAGTTGTCTTGTAAGGTACATCCCAAATGGGGTGTTGTATCCTTTAATGGGTCTAATAAGTCATGAGTAGAGAGGCACAATGGCCTCCTTTGTTCTGGATGCGAACCCATTTGAGATTAGGGGGGCCACGTAGAAGGATATTCTAACCACCTTGGCATTATGGTTATCCAAGGAGAGATTGCTATCTACTTGGGTTCCCAGATTCCTTATTATATTTTCTGTATGTAGGGGACTAGCACCTATGTGGTAGTCTGCGGGTAATTAGTTTTATCCAAGGGGGATGACTATGCACTTTATGGCATTCAGCTTTAGGCCATGATATTGACACCAGGTATCCATCTCAGTGCAACCCTTCTGGAGGATGTCTGTATCAGCTGGAGAACCAGTTATGGCCCCTAGTTTGCAGTCATCTGCAAACCTTTTCAGCTAAAGTCCTCTTGTGCTTGTCTGTACCTCAGAGAAGTATATACCGAACATGAGGGGTCCTAGGACTGAGCGCCGGAGGATGCCATTTGTAACTGGTTTACAGTCGGACCTAGGGTATGCAACTCCCACTGTGTGGGTTCTGTCCGTGAGCCACTTTGCAAACCATCTCGTGACATAGGGGTTAATGTTCAGGTGGATGGGTATGTCGATAATACCAGAATGGGGAATGGTGTTGAAAGCCTTTCAGAGATCAAGGTAGGCTGTGTGGACCTCCTTACCCTCATCTAATGCCTTGGTAACTGTCTCAAAGAAGTCCATCAGGTTTAGGAGGCTTGGTCTACCCTTAACAAAGCCAAACTGGGTGAGGTCAAAGGTTTGGAGGTACCCAATGTCTCTGTGAATGAGATCCATGATGATGTGCACCATAGCCTTGCAGACCAGGCTAGTCAGGCTTATAGGGCAGTAGGTGCCATGGTCCATTGTGGCACCACCTTTGTGGAGTGGGATAACTGTTGCTGTGTGCCATTCAGGGGGCACAAAGCATGATGTGAGGCTATTATTGAACATGGTGCATAAGTGGAGAGCCAGTTCATTCTGAAGTTCATGTAAAATGCAGCCTGGGATGTTGTCCGGTCCCATGGATACTGTGATATTGGCTTTAGAGAGTGCAGCTTTTACCTGCGTAGTTGTGATTACAGGGAATCTGCATTCTTCCTGTATAGATATGGGCCCCTTAGGGGGTGAGAGGGGGGAAAGGTAGCACTGAACCTATCTGCCAGGATGTTGGCAATATCAGCTGGTTCTGTAATGTTCGTGCCTTTGTGTTGTAGCTCAGAGCAGATCTGGGTGTTGCCATTGAGATATTTGACATAGCTATATAATGCTTTGTGGTTGTCCTTGGAATTAGTGGCAGTTTTGTTTTCATAGCTAGCTTTGGAGGATCTTATAAGGGATCTCAGTTTCTTACTGAGGCTGACCAGGGAGCTCCTCCACTCATGGGATTGTACTCTCTTTTGCAACAGTTTCTTCCTTCTGTTGTACAGTTTGTTTATGGCAGGGGACCACCAGATTGGCTTCCTTTTTTTGGAGGATAGCATCTTGGTTCTGTTTGGGATAGCACGTTTCATGCACTCGTGTAAGTGCTTATAGAGTGCATTTGTGTAGGATTCAGCAGTTGTAACTGTATTGTCCATCTGCATGGGTGTCATGAAGTTCACCACTTCTGTCTTAAGAAGCATGAAGTTGGCTTTGTAGAAATATTATACTGTGGTTTCCTTAATGGGGGGGTGGAGGCGTGATGTGGATATCAAGGGTGTTTAGCTCATGGTTGGATCAGTCCGATGAGTTGACTTCAGGTGTGGAACACCGGTCACTCATGTTTGTAATGCCTAGGTCTAGGATATTGTTGGCCCTGGTGGGGGTGTGGATAAGTTGATCCAGGGCATTAGAGGTTATGAATTCCAGAAAGTGTTGAGCTAATGAGTTGGTACACAAGTAGTTTTCCCAGTTAATGGTGGGGTAGTTGAAGTCGCCCAGTAGTAGGGTGTTTGGTTGAACCCTAATAATTTCCAGTACATCAAGAAAAGAGGAGTGGGAATCTTGGGGCATGGTGGGGGATCTGTAGCAAGCTACAATTTGGATTGCAGTTTAGCCCAGAGGTAGTTGCACTTGGATAATCTCTGATGCATTGTGCTAAGCAACTAGCCTGGAGGGGTGGATATCCTTAATGAATACGGACACACCTCCACCTTGGGTGTTTCGGTCCAGGTTACATGGCCGAAAAGTGTGGTATGAGTTATAGCTTGTTAGTGCAGGGGTGCTCTCTGGAGCCTTGAACCAGGTCTCAGTCACTGCACAGATATTAATGTTCTCCATTCCAAGGAGTGCTTCGAGTGAGTGCATTTTGAGATTTAGACTTCCAGCATTGAGTAGCATTACCCTTGGTTTGTGCTTGCCTGTTCCTGTTATGGTGGTGAATATGTTATTTGTACCTTGCCTAAAGAAGGCACTATAGAGGCAGCAAGAGTCTTAGCCAGTATCCGGAATCCCAGGGGTGACAGGTGCAGGCCATCTGTGGCAAAGCATCGTGGTCTGTCGACCATGTCATCCCAAGCAGACAGATACTGGATCCCCTTAGAATGACACCAGAAGCTTAGCCAATTGTTGAAATCAATCATTTTGTCCTTGTACTGTGGTATCATTCTAGGCAATGGCAGAATGCTACTCAGGGCTAGGGTCATACCTGCCTGGGCTACAAGATCGGAGAGCTCTTCTATGTCTCTTTTCATGTAGTCCAGGGAGGTATGTCTCATGTCATTCACACCAACATGGACAATGACAGAGTCATATTTGTACTTGTTGTGGAGTGAACTGAGTGCGTGGGTTATGTGGCAGATCCTGGTGCCTGACAGGCAGCTGACAGTAACCTTCTCCTTGTTTAGCCTGGTGAGTGGGACATCAGTGTGCCTGACTATAGAGTCACCTATGACTAGTGTGTTGGGTATGTTGTTTTGCCTTATTGGCTGTGGTTGAGTGGCACACTGAGTCTGTGGGCTATGTGTCATTGGGGTTGTGTTGGGAGATGGAGGCTGCTTGCATTTCCACTTTGGAGGTCTCTGTTGCTTAGACAGATTATTATTGAGAGCCTGCATGAATGTTTTTGTGTTACTATGTGTGGATTATGGTGGTGTAGATTTAGTGAGACTATGTGATGAGTGTGGTGTGGTGCAAATGTTTACCTTCACCACATGACTGTCAAGTTCTGTCTTGGTTGGAGAGAGCTTTACCTCCAGTTTGGCTAGATAAGTGCATCTCTCACAGGTTGTAGTGTTGGGTGGTAGGTGGAGAGGGTTGTCTGTGTACATGAGGCAATTTCTACATTGCCTCAAGATGCCCAGATTCATCAGATAGACAGGAGAGAACACTGGGAGCTGACCCTTGGACATGCCTGAATATAAAACTATTTTCTCCTAGATAAGTGAGGAAAGTGAGTACAAGAGCTGTTTTATGCTAAGCAAGTGAGAAATGTCCGTACAAAAACTGTTTACCTCTAGGTAATGAGGAAGATGGAGTGCTATAGTAATTAGTAGCTTATTTAGTGCTTACAAGTTCTGAACAAGTGCTGAGCATGAATAAGCAATCCAGATAGGGTCTTGGATAATATAAACACACTGTCCCCCCGATAGGTACACAATCATATATCCATGTACACTACAGAGCCCCTGTAACCACAACTATGCAGGTACAAGCTGCACTCAGGCTTCATGGGACCTGTCCACATCCCATGTTGTATCATACACATATGGCAAAACAAGTTGCTCTCCACATACACATCATGTAAAACATAGCTTCATGTCAGGCTATGTACACACTGAATGGTGCACACCAACAGTTATCACAACCCACAAAGAGGGAGACACCACTGGTAATGGGAAGTACTGCACTACTACCCTGCTGAGTCTGGTCTGAAAGGCGATGAACCTTGATCAACTTATTTGATGTCAGCAGTACAGATGTAGATGACAGTAAAGTTGATTTCACACTGCATATCATAGCCTTGCCAGGTCGTAGGACATCATCACCCATACTGTGTTCCACCTACACTCAGTATACTAGATGTACATTCCTATGTCACAGGAGTGTTTTGCAACAGGACTCCTGGCAGAACCAACACTACAGAAGGTGTCTGAATAATTCATGCACATCACACCAGTGCCAGCTAAAGTAAGACAGGGTTAATTCATTGTACTCCCCCTCGTAGTCTATACCACACAGACTAACAGAAGGCATCTGCCTTTTGAAGTATGCAAATTACTTTGACCTAGGAGCAATAGCTGACTCAGAGTGTAGTGGACAACATACAGAAGGGGCTTTGTGGGTGAGGTGTGTGACATATGGCCACAATCTGTCAGCTACATATTGCATTGTCACCCCTATGTTAATAACCCTGTACCCATGAACTACCACCTTGGCAGTGGTCAACATAATGGACACTATGTGTAAGGGATGCAGCTGGGCAGTTGTCTTTCCTGTGGTAATTATGTCACCACACCTGTCAGGTAGTCATATGTGGCAACCCTAATCATGACAGGGTGCCATCCATAAATATAGAGAGCAGTTTCCAGCCATACTCAACACTCAAGTGACCCATATCAGAGCACATATTTCATTTAAGGGGTATTGGCCATGTTCAGATGGCCTACACCAGCCTTCCCAATCCCCATCTCCACTATGTAGCATGATGCCTACCCTGAATAAAGCCATGTCCAACCCAGCGATGGTGGACATGCTACAAGTACACATCCTGATCTCAAACACATACTTCATGGACATCCACCTTCCTAGTACTAGGATCACCACATGCTGGACAGATCCTTGTCCCATACACTTTACATACTCCTGCCATACTATGCATCCCTGTCCAGAAAAGCTGCACATTGCCCCCCTCTCAGACATGGTGTGATGACCGCATGATAAATGTATCATTAACCCTGTGGATCAGTTATGTGGCACTGCTTCATCTGGCCCCAGAAACCCACCTGTCAGCTACAGCTAGGTAACCTTTCATCCTAGATTCATACATGGCCCAGGGCATATAGCCTACTAGTTGACGTTGACTGTACATGCTATAGTTGATATCCATCCCTGCAAATACCATCTGGCTAGCCAGTGTCACATGTGTATCACATGTGCAACACAGGTGATACATAGCAGGATGTTGAACTGCTGTACAGTGCCATGTAGATGTATATGGCAAAACACATACATGTAAAACCTTCCGTGAGCAAGTCTGCAGGGTCACAGGTCATGTCCGTTAAGGCAGTGTAAGTCTTTTATATGTGGCATATATACAGCATCAAGGTTGACTGCATTAATGTGGACACATCCAGGCATGTGCTGATAGGTAAGAACACCACCACTACAGGCAAACAGATATGCCCACATCAAGACAGCATCCACATGGAGTATGAGCAATGTAATCAGGTGACACACACACATATGGTGATAATATCCAATCACCACTGAGTGTCAAATGTGTGTGACACAAACATATTAGTGGTGTCAGTGTCATGTAGATTTGCAAAGACAACTATTTAATCATAATAAATGTGATACATATGTATGCTCAGCTGTAGCTCTGTACGTCTCTGTGAGTTACTGTGACCCGTCTCCATCATTATGTCTTCCAGGTATGCTGCGTGCAAGGCTACCACCTTATACTGACTTGGAGGATGAGGCCCTCATCCCATACCTACATGACAATCATGATGTCCTGTTCAACCATGTGCCACAGGATGCACAGCAACAGGATGCCCTGTGGCAGGAACTTTGCAGGAGGGTTAATGATGTGGATGACCACAACCGCACATACCAGCAGGTGCACAGACACTGCACAGACCTCATTAGACAGGTGAAAGAGTGTGCAAATGCAATCGCCAGGTAACAAGGTGCAACAGGTGGTGGGCTACCAACCCAACCCCCTCTCACATGTACCGAGGAGCTACTGGCCAACCCTGGGACACCTGCAGAACAACATCCACAAGCCTTAGCTGATATCATGGAGGTGGGTGTCTCTCAACCACCGAGACTGGAGTTGCCTAGTAAGTCACTACTGTACATCTAACAACTAAATTCCATATAGTTATACATGTCACTTTACAATATGTAATGTAACATCATATGCAAGGCACATCTACACACATGCCGCATACTATAGTATGCTACTCTGTGTATGCACACATGTGCATACTCCATAGTATAGTCTATTGTACTGGCGTATGTGCTAACATGCACATTGCACCCTGTAGCTATCATACAGGCGTGGATAGTGATCATACTGCTGTGTTACTCCTATTTAGGTACCTCTGGCATTCTGCTGTGACAGCAGCCCGTTGCAGGTGAGACTGTTATTATTTATCAGGCATGTTAATGCACAGATCTATCTGCCATGTGGCCATTTACCACATGTACACATAATGTATGGTTCTGTCACAATATACAGGTTGGACCTGCAATGCATCACAATGGCTACCCATGTGCAATACTTGCAAACTATGTGAAACACCGACATGAAACCTCACAAACTGTCATTGCCAGATGTGTGGACAGCTGTGCATACAATGCAGGAGGTGCTGTTCACTGTAGAGACATGTACTACAGATCAGAACTGCACATGTGGGGAATACAAACAGTACTACGCAGTGAGCTGGAAAATGGCCAGCCCACAGGATTCACAGGTGTGGATCATATCCCTGCTATGAATGTCACACAATGTGATGTGCTATCTGACATGTCCATGACATCTAGTAGGCTGGCTGCATCATTGCCTAACTATCCTGAAAAACATATCCCACATGCCAAACATACCACCCTTTGTCTGCATAACCCTGTCATCAGTGGAGCATATGACATCTATGGGTGTATGTCATATGGGACAACACAGACATGTGAAATAAATGCCCATCACAACCATTTGGCCAACACATGTACACACATGGCCATGGAGGATGGCCAGAGACATGAAGCAACACACACAGTAGACGTGATGTGCTTGTGTGTACACCCTGTTGTACATTGGCTCCACATGGTCCAACTATGGCCTTTGTTTAATGGTTATATTGCAGATGTGAAACACTAGACATCCTACAGGCCTGTGCACATCTTGTGTAGGCGTGACATCAATCCACCACATAAAATGTGTTGAACATCTTGAGTGTGTCATGACATGATAGCAGTCACCTGTAGAGTATCCACATACATACACAGACAACCACATCAGCCCACAGATACAGTACATTCGCCTGCTGGTGTCAGACATCACTGTCATCTTTGCTCCTCATGTGTGTGTGTGTGTGTGTGTGTGTGTGTGTGTGTGTGTGTGTGTGTGTGTGTGTGTGTGTGTGGAACACAGATGTCATGTGGGACATGGTGTACTGACGAGTTGCCAGGCAGCAGCAATATGGCTGCAGATGTGCAGGGGTGTCATCCGTATACCCTTCAGTGACCTGTGTCACACATTCCACATCATGGTTTAGTGTGTATACACCTCAGTGACATGGGCCACATTCCACAGTATATATATATATATATATATATATGTATTGTATCTGAACACAGTCATGGCTATGAACTGTGTCTGTAACTCACACTGTATAGCAATAGATACACCTCATGATTTCCTGCAATGGGCATGCACATCAGCTAAATGTGCAGTATATTTGTAGGGCGGACAGACAACACTGCATCAGGACACCATTACCCCACTGTATATTTGACAGGACATCATTGTGTTAAACATGTATGCATGTCATTGCACACGTCAGCAGATCACATGTCATACTATATGTGATTGTCAAGGTCATATGCCACACATTAGGCAGGTGTACTGTTAACTTGTGCTGGTCTACATGGTGTAACACAGGGATGTATGCTAACTACTACTATGATTGTGTAATTTGCATGCCTTCTGCTATGACACATGCATGCTGTTGTGTGCAACCCAGGGATGTATGATAACTACCACTATTATTGTCTGAGCTGCATGCCATCTGCCGTATCACATGCATGTTGCATGCCTTCTGTCATATCACATGCATGTTGGGTGCCATAGCGTGTGTGTGTGTGTGTGTGTGTGTGTGTGTGTGTGTGTGTGTGTGTGTGTGTGTGTGTGTGTGTCTATTGTATAGATTGTAATGTACAGTTCTTGTCTGCCCCTCACAGGTGATGTAGGTGCTTTCCCCTCCTGTGATCCATCTGATGTTAGTGTCCCCACAGACTCTAGCAGTGATGATGAACGTATGACTGAGGCACAGGCAGAGTTGTCAGGGGCTGAATCTGTGCCATTGGTTGCCATTCCACCTATATCCCCCTCATCCCTGCACACAATTCTCATGCCAACACATACCCTATCATCAGTGGCCATAGAGGAAGGACAGTTGGTGTGTGGTAGCTTGGAACAGGAAAGTGTGGATGCTATGGAAGGTGTGCCTGCACACCATGGTGTCAGCCAACTGACTGATGATGCCCCACACAGGTATGTGGCCAGTGCTGCTCATAGGAGGACCTCTGGCCAACGTGCCCATGCAAGACAGAGCACACCAGCTGGTGTCATCAGATGCATGTTTCAGGCTGTAATGGAGGCACAGGCATGTGCTGAATGGCACAACAGAGAAGATCAGAGGCTTCAGAGGGCTGCTGTCCATTCTTTAAACAACAACATTCAGGCAATGGTAAATGCTCAGCAGCAGATTGCTGAAGCTTTGGACAGACAATTGGGTGACATGGTTGGAGTCCTTGACCATGGCATGACAATCCGCAAGTGTGAGCTGTCTGTGCTGGAACATCTGGCAGGAGTGAGGTGTCGGGCACATGGACGTAGGCCTGCTACATCACCTGTTGCAGGTCTACATGAATGAGCTACTTCACATGCCTGCTCCCATAGTGGCAGTAGTAGCAGTAGTACAGCTGGTGCTGTGCTGTCCACACCAGGACACAGCAGGCCACGTGCATGTGGCCCTGCATGGTCCCAACAGGGACATGGTTCTAGTGGACATGTGGCATCAGACAGTACCCAATCTGCACCTCTGCCTGGTAGTGCTCGTGCAACCCCTGGCAGGCACAGGTCACGTGGCCATGGCCGGACACAGTGAACTGTAAAACCTGGCCTGTACAGTCCACAGCTGTCAATAATACCCCTGTGTAGGGCAGACACATGCCAGAACTGTGTGCATACATACACGCACACACCGGAAACATATGTACGGCACCGCAACACACACATGCATAACATCCACACATGCCCAGTTAGATCAAAGGCCCTAACCCACACACATGATGTTATCCAATGGTGCAGCCTAGGCCTCTGGTAAACATTATCACCCTGTGCATATGATGATGCCTGTGCCGCATCCCTGTCATCCATACCATCACTGCAGGGACATGCTCATATGGTCTGATGCACAGGGTGAACAGACTAGGAAGATAAGTGTAGATTACAATTGTTGTGTACTGTTGACAGGCAGCAGACATACCATGTGGTACAGGTTTACATTGCATTTTATACTGTTAACAGTATGTGTCTTGTGTAACAACAGTAACTGCATGTTGGTCATGATGTTCTGCTTTCCTCCTTCAGGTCTAATTGCATGTGCCGGTGGATGTCTGTAGTGTTTGTGTATGTATGTAATGTCCCACCACACCACCCACAGTATATAAAAAAACCAGCATATGCACCCTAGTCCACACATCACAGTTAGAAAGTCTCACATTCCAAACATGTCTACAAATCTACTGATCAAAGAGCATGATAGCTGTGTTTTAAGCCACTGTGGCTACAGATGTGACATCCATACTGGGTGACATCACAGGCACAGTTACATGGAGTGGGGAGGTAAGAGAGCGATCTAGCTGATGACAAGGGCAGAGGCCAGTGGGAAGCATGATGCCTCATTGGGAAGTAGTAATACATGTTCCCATGACAGGAAGCGAACACACAACTGCACCCACACACTCAGGTATTCACACACATGTATTCAAAGACACAGTAACACACCCACACACTCATGGATTCACCAACACAGTAACACACACACAGTTGCTAGTGTTGAGGTGAGGACCCCTGCCTATGTGCAAATCATCATTACAGTACTATGCACTTGACGCCACAGAGATTACACATGTACAGGTAGTTAGTATGGCCTAAGATCAGGGACATCAACACGGATAGTAGATTGCATCACCTGGATGGGGGGAGGGGTCTTATCAGTTCACTATAGTAACATACATCCTCACTCCAGGGACAAGACAGCCATACATACACGCACACACACACACACACACACACACACACACACACACACACACACACACACACACACACACTGTGGCATTCACTATTGAATACACCTATGTCACTCACATACAGGTACCTCACATGTGTGAGATACAAACCCCTGCCTATGTCCTGCTTTCTTCATTGCAGTCTTTACAGATGTCTACAACAGTGTACAGGAGAGTGAGTAACAATTGAGATGTATTCCCCACCATACGTGACATATATGGACACACATGCAACCACACATGCCAGTACTGTGAATCAAACACCTGCCTATCTCATGATACGTATGACAGACATACAGCAGTATTGCATGCATTACAAAGTATACTGACGCTTCCTTTGGCAACTGTGCTGATATATGCACATGGGAGGTCTTAACTGTTACAGGTGTCAAGTGATTTACCTTCGGTGTCACCATGACCACTGTCTATGTTGTGTGTGTTCCCCTTCAATTAACAAAACCATAGCTTAGCAGTTGCACAGGTTTTTGTAGGACCGCTTGTGACACACCTGTGAGCTGTCTTCAGCAAACATCCATCTGCAAAGATGCCCCACCACTTAGTTATGTTCACACATCTGTCCACTGTCCATACCTGAGATACATCTTTCTGTACTTTCAGCATATCACCATATACCGTTAGCAATGTTGAGGCTGCATTGCAACTGCATGATGTACTAAGACACACGTCACCTGCATACATCAGCAACTGCACACACATGGTATCTGAATGCACACCTCTACGTGTACATGTGTGTAGGTCCTACATTTCTGTCATTTGGGCATGTTTGTAGGCATTGCAATTGGTGGACATGTGTAATGACATACATGACACATGGACTGTTGTATGATATGATAGGTGTAATGGGTGACCAGTACAGAGGGAATGTTACCTCTGTCAGCATTGATATTACACCTTATATACTGTTAGCATTCAGCAGCCATGGACCTACATTCCATGTGCATGTGTGTAATGGCTGTAGCCACCTGTCTGCACAAAGGACAACAACAGCTATGCTATTTACATATATGTTGCATGTGTGTGGCATGTACATATCCAGGGCAGGTACATGTATGTCATATCCAAACATGAGGGTGTTTACTGGTGTACAGCAACAGTCATCTGTTAATGCTGTAAATAACTGAGAGCCCCTGGTATGTGTACAGCTGACCTGGTTACAAACAGTGGTATAATTGCACTGCATAACACATGATGCAACTGTGTCAGTATGTGGGTACTCTGCACAGTTGATGTAGAGCTAGGTACAGTCCACTGGTCAAGGGTCACATGGTGTTGTACTATTATATGTCCTACCACATGTATGGATGTGTGTTGGTGGTCCGAGGGCATGGTGGTGTCTGAGGGTTACATCCTAGAATGCAGCTTTGGACACTGTGTCCTGCACCTGACTCATCTGTGATGCCTTTTGTGGGAGTACTGGTCAGTACATGTGAGTGGTCTTTATGTATGTGGGGACACCACCACATGGAGTGGTCCGTACCTGTCTTATGGCCCACATGCCTGGTTCTGAGGTATATGGTGGTAGTGCTATTGTGCACTGCAGAGCCTTCAGCCAGGTGTTCCTCACTGCACAGATGTCAGTATTCCCCATTGTTGGATCTACAGTGAGCAGCTGTGATTATGAACATTACACATCTAGCACTGCTTAGCATAAGCATACAATGGAGTTGTCCTCTAGGTGTCAGGGTGTTATCCTGTGTTTAGGACATTTGCCTTGGAATGGCACTATATGCGCAAATGCAACCTAGGTATTATCCCCACTCCCTTGAATCATGGATGCATGTGATATGTGACAGAGGCCTGTCTACTTTCAGTCATGTCATCCCAGAATGACAAACACTGGACAACCTCATAATTACAGCAGGACATTGGTTCATTGTGTTGGTCAAGCAGTTGCCACTCCTAGCAAAACATCACTGCAAGTGGCAGTATTGTGCTTGGTATAGAATGGTACATCTAAGATGAAGGACAGCAGCAGACGTTGTGCATAAGACCGGTGTCAGATATATGTAGTGCAGCATTCCTGCTAGCAATGACAACTACTAATACCGGAGTCCATTACAATGTGTTCTTAGGTCTAACTGTAATAGCATGGCCACTGTGGCCTTCTGTGTTTAGAATCAAAGTGCTTCCCAAATAGCTGTGTGCTACTAAGTGTGTGAGCATGCCCAGTGACATCTTGTGTCAGTTATGTGTCTCTATGTGTATGGGCATGGCCATTGTAACCCTCTATAGTGATAGTAGTCGTCCATTCCACAGATGTGCATACTCCTATTCAGGATGGATTCCTACTTTAAACTCCAGCATCCCTGTTGATGTGCATATTCCTAGAAGGTCATAATGACAGCCTTGAAGTGTATAGTCTCTGTGGAGTGACTCATAACTATGCACTATTATAATAGTGATCTGTAACTGCATAATGCTGTAGTGTGATAAAGTAGTTAGGTCAGTGTTCTAATCCCAGACTTGCCAACTGTGTGTGTGTGTTTGTTTGTCTCCGTCTGCCTGTGGACTGAATAATGCTTTTAGACTGCTCACACTCCATGCAATTCCTATACCCACCTTTGGCAAGGCTGATGATGTCAACCACCTAGACATACACCTCTGGGAGTGCTGTGACCCAGTAATCTTAGTAGCGCATTCTGTAACTGTGTAAAGCTGTAGTGTGATAAAGTAGTTAAGTTGGTGTTCTAATCCCAGACTTACCAACTGTGTGTATGTGTGTGTGTGTGTGTGTGTGTGTGTGTGTGTGTGTGTGTGTGTGTGTGTGTGTGTGTGTGTGTGTGTGTGTGTGTCTGTCTGCCTGAGGACTGAATAATGCTTTTATACTGCTCACACTCCATACAATTCCTATACCCAATTTTGGCAAGGCTGATGATGTCACCCACCTAGAAATACACCTCTGGGAGTGCTGTGACCCAGTAATCTTGGTAGCGTGTTCTGTAACTGCGTAAAGCTGTAGTGTGATAAAGTAGTTAGGTCAGTGTTCTAATCCCAGACTTGCCAACTGTGTGTGTGTGTGTGTGTGTGTGTGTGTGTGTGTGTGTCTGCCTGCATGAGACAAGTACAGTGCTTTGTAGAGTATGCACTCTCTGTACAAATCACATGACCACCTTTGTCAATCCTGCTGTTGTCACCCACCTAGGAATACACCTGTAGGAGTGCTGTAACCCAGTATTCACAATAGCGCATGCCCTAAAAACATATTGTTGCAGTGTGGTACGGTAGGTAGAGGTTGAATACAGGACATGGCAAGTGTTTGTGTTTGGCTGTCAGAACCTGTGTAGAGGTGGCTGTGAGTCCCTAACCACTGGACATGTTGGTAAGCGGATTTTGTAGTTTTCCTGTATGGTGTCCATCTTATGACACATTGGCCACCTCATGAGGAGTACAGCTGTCAGTCAGCCATGGGACTGTGTTGGCAAGCCATACCCCTACATCTGGCAAAAGGCCTGGTGAACAAAGTATGCAACCCTACTAGTACCCGGTATATGTCCTGCACCCATATGTCATACACAAACAGACTTGCCTAGGATATCCTGCTATGTTGCAAGTACCATGCACATTGATGACAGGCATGGTGTGAATGCAGTGGGCTGCAGAGGACATGGCACCCTGTACAGCAGTACAATAGGCACATATTTGCAGACAATGTGCCTTCACTATTTTCACCAATGGATGCCTACAACATACGTGGTGCCAGCAAATGTGACCCACAGAGGCCATACAATGCCATACACATGTGCCCTGTAAGGACCAATGCCACTGACACCAGAGAATACATGTATCATGCTATCAATGCAGGTGCAGGGCCGACCTGCTGACTACAAGCAGGTTTCGCCACATCAGGCCAGTATTGGCATATCAGGGGATAACCGTCTGTGTACACAACATGTGCCTGCCAAACCAGGTACACCTGTACATGTCACTGTACAGTATTGTGGGACATGCACATCCCAGGCAATGTCCATGTGAAGGACTATCAAACACAGACATGGCATGCATTGCAAAGCTATGGCCATACATATTGGTAACCAGGATGTCAGGGCAGATCATGCAGTACCCATCTGTGTGGGACATTGCAGACACTACACCCCTGTACCGCACTGAACACCATTGTCGGGTGATGCAATGCCAAGGATTACCCCTCACCCAGCCTTGTACAGCTATCTCGCACAGCCAACCACTACACACCCATGAAGCAATGCATACATGCATGTCAGTACTGGCACCTTGTGTCTGCATGTGGGTTATGATGCTCCCAACCACAGTCACTCCCAGTATAACCCTCATTGGCATACCAACAGATGTCAAACACTTTCACATGCCCTAGCCCATAGAACCTCCAGATATCCCCTGTGAAGCATGTAGTCCTGTGTATTAGTGCAGTGTGGCAAACTAAGTAGTGAGGTTGTGTATTTGTGGCCCTGGCAAAGAGTGTCAATGCGAGTCCATTAGAGAGTTTGGTTGTGGTGACAATGGTATCCATTCATGTGGACAGCCATGTGTGCTACAGTTAATGTATGTCTAGTATATCTCTGTTGCAGATGTCTCTCACCTACACACATGTATGTTCTTACAGCACAGCAACACGTCGGCTTTGTGGCACATGTAGTAACTTCATGCACATGTAATAGTAATGACTAGTCAGTCAGGGGTTTGACCCGTGTACTGTTAGGCATGTGGCAGACAATGCTTAGGGTTTAGTCGCCAAGCCCTTCTCTGGTGTACTTTGCCTGTCCCTCCCACACACTCTCTGGTGGATGTGGAGGTGTACACCTGCTCAGCAGCAGCATGTGTATTGTAAGTAATGGACATGATCAGGTGATGGCCTTTGCACCTATTGCAGTCCTCCTCTAGCTGATTGCATGTGGAACAGCTGTGATGGTGTTCCCATAGCCATTCGCATGATAAACACAGTACACTATCTAGGAAAATCATGTTGGTATTTGGCCATGGCAGTTGCTGTGAGTGGTACCTGGATGTGGTGTTCTGAAACAGCATCACAGATGATATCTGGATGTACCTCAAACATTATACACAGTGGGAAATAGCCTAAAGACAGGAGGGTGATGTGCCACACATAAGTGTAGCTATGCTGCATTGAGACTACTGCCTGTTTAACATGTTGTGTGTGGTAATGGCTATTCTGCATGTTTTAATACAGACATGACAGTACTCTGTTCGTGAGGGACCCCCATCTGTAGGGCCATCTGTGAAATGGTCAGTGTGCGGAACCATTTGTTTCCTGTGTTACACACTGAACACACATCTGTGCACAGCAGGTGCATAGTGTGAGGATTGCAGACAGTACATGATGATAGGGATGTGTTACTGCCATCACATCCCTGACTGGACATATGTCACATGAAACATTGGTATGACAGACACTGTCTGGGGTTTCCAGTGAAAAGCCAATAATGGGCAACTGTTCATAGCTGCGGTCACACGTCTACTACACATTGTACAGACGTCATGCAGTATATATGCATGTTTTGTGCTCCCCTCTGCAAATGTATACCATCTGTTGTGTTGTGTTGATGGTGATATCTATGCATACTGTTGTAGGTAATCCTAAATGCTGTTGTCTATCACTAAGCCATATGTGGGTTTAAACAGCAACACCATAGGCTGTATGGGTTGGGAAGTCCCGGCAGTACCTCCTATTCCACTTCAGCTGACCACGGCACTGGGCACCAGCACATCTGGGACCCAGCCTTGGACCTCAACCTCTGTTGGCTCTGTACCACCTTCTGGTGGTACCACCACTGAGGATGGGGCATGTCCCCCCAGGGAGCAGGACCAGACAAGAACATGTCTGCTGTGGTGCGGTCCCTGACATGTTGCGTTGGGGGCTCGCTAAGGGGTTCTGAAACCAGATACGCAAGCTCAAGGGTGGAGTGTCACATTTACAGGGTGATGCTGCCCCTCCTGGACAGCCCCCAGCACTGCCTCCTTTGCAGCTGTTTAGGTGCAGTGGTGGCTGCCCATGACTGGGGACCTCCACCCCACTGTTCCCATGGCCTTGTGAATGCCAAACACCCATCCCCATCCAAGTTGTATCCCCCCACATGTGTCATATACCGACCCTGTATGCTGTCTTGTCTGTGATCCTACCCTACCTATCATCCACGGCCATACCTACTCTCCTTCCCCCACATCTGACCCTCACCCTATGGAAACATAAGGCCAATCGGCTCCTAGGACAACATCTGCCCTATACATAGTTGTCCATTTCACATATCTGCCCACTGGACACATGTAACCCTTGTAATATGCATCACAACATACTCCTGTTATCCTCACCACTGTCCCTCAGGCGCACGATCCTGGTATGCACATCATTACTAAATGGTCCAGGTACAGGTGATGAGGATGACCCCATTGTACACACAACACTACCGGTCCCTCTATGGTTACCCCATTTACCTTTATCATGATGATGATGTTGCACACAGCACCTTGCAAGAGTACTGTTCACACATAATGATTTGACAGGTACTGTTGTGTTAATGTACATTACATGCACAGAGTGATGTATACAGCCAATGTACAACTGTATGCGTGTATGAATGACACATGTCTGTCTGAGGGAGTCTTGAGATTACATAGGACAACACCACTACATAATACAGGTGTCACTGATGTTTCCCTTTTCATTCATTTGTAATGCTTTGTTGCCACATGGTATGTTCCTGATATATCTCTATATATGTACGCACCTATATGCTGGACATGAACACTCACATATACATCTACATGATGGAATACATTCCTATAATGTTGAATGATTGCACTGTATGATATGTTTGTGGTACTGTCCGTTGTCTGTATATCTGCCATGGTGTATTGGTAAATCACATTAGTTGTGTGTGCAGGGTCCTGGTTCCGAGCCTTGCAGAGACCATTTATTTTGTTGTAGGGCAGAACAAGGCCATTGGATACGGAGGGAGTAAGGCACATTAAAGCAGTTGTGAGCGGGTGTGCGTGGGTTTGCACAATGTTAAGCAATGCTAACCTCTGGTTACAGCTTCTTGCACTTGGTTAGCCTCTACATTGCTTTACCAGTGCAATACTCGCATACTGGTAGCCAAACAGGCTTACACTCACTCGCTTCCGCACTTGCAAATGCATCAATATTGGTACTTGCATCAGACACTCACACCCCTGGGTGGGAGCGAGGACCACAATATTACCTTGTGATGTCTATTACATTGGATTACATGCCTACAGTATTGGGAATGGCTGCCCATTAGGCGACGGCATGCCATTCGTCTGTAAGGAATCGGCGGCCTGTCCAGTGATTTATTCATATTATTTGTGTGTTCCTCTTACAATCTGCACCCATCTGGCTGATACATGGGAACCGAGACTCTTCAATACAGACAAGTAATTGAGTTTTGGGACCCACATCCGTCGGCCAAGTCATGCTACCGCATACCTATTATAGGGTTGCCACCTTTTCATAGGTTCATAGGTTCATAGGTTGGTACTAGGCTATCAGCCCTAGGGCATATACAAGCTTAGCCATAACAATTTACTGGCTATTTCTTCCCACACTATTTACTTCCCTGGACCCCTGTCTAGCAGGGCGACTGATGTGATCCCCGGGGTGAATTTCCTTTCTCCCAATGTAGGACTTTTATCTAGAAACATCAGATTTTGCAGGGCAAAACATACCCACAGCCAGTACAAAGGAAAGAACTTTACTGTGTTGCCTAAATAAATGCTTATTCTTTTAGCATTATAGTTGCTTATTCTGTTTCTTATAACATTTAGGTGTTCCAAATACAAAATAATTGTTTTATGCAACTACTACAGACAATATAGGAACATTTTTGCCCTAAAATCTCAGGACATTTGCCATATTTTCAATTATTTTGCAGGACACAACTGCCCAAAGGGGACTGTCCCTCACAAAGGTGGACAGGTGGTAACCCTAAATTATTATTCTATCATCTTTCTAAGGTAGTCAGCGGAATATGCGCTTTCTGTCACTATCAGACCTCTCATACGAATGGAGAAAAATGAACATAGAATCAGGGACACTGCATAACAACATCAGGGACACATTTAGAAATTTGGTGCTATTAACCTGACACATTGACAGACACAGAGCATATGTATTCATACACATTGTCTGAGGTACATGCTGTTTATGACTCTTAAATGTTGTCATTATTCATTACGTGTATTACACCACCTTTCCTCCTAATATCACTAGTTCTAGGAGGGTTTAGGTGGGACAAAGTTAGATTCTGAGTCATAATCAGGGACGTCCCTGGTAATCAGGGACAGTTCAATGGTATGGTCCCCATGTGTTCCCCCAATGGTTTACGGACTATCCAGTGAATGTGTTCTTAGGAGTTGGGAGGTATGGGCATCTGCTATGCCCACATCGGAATATTACTTACATCCATGGGGTGGTCCTAATATGGCTCTGCCAGCCAACACCTGCACGCCTAGGCCCATAATTGCATACCCATAGTTCCCCTACCTGCCACTCCTCTACAGCACTCTTCCTTACTGTGGGTGCAGGTGGGGTATAAACACACCATTACACATGGCCCACTCTCTCCGTGTCGGGACACATGTTGTATGTTGTGTCGACCCATGTGTTATCAGGCTTGCACAACCTACTGGTCCGTGTACATCTACAGCCTGGTTGGAGAAATCATTACTGAGACTGGCTCCGATCATTAATTTTTGGTGTCCCACAAGGGACATCATTGTCTATGTTTCAAGTGTAGACCTTGCAGATCTCTCCCACTGGTAGTATCCTGCCGGTGGTCTGGGAAGCAGTGGCGTGTTTACCTTTATTGTGTGTCTGTATGTCTCACCGGCCTAGCTGGGAAGTGGGGGGTGATGCTACGTGTTACACGTTTGTTTATTGGACCTCCCACCAACATATGCCCAGCCTGTGAACATATGTTACTCGTAACTGCTGTATCATATCCTAGCTATATACATGTGTATATTTACTGTAACATATTTATATATATATATATATATATATATATATATATATATATATGTATATATATATATATATAATATCCCAAACCGAAAATGGTGCACGGAACACTAAACTACTTTTACTTCACGCTGACTGTGGATTTAATAATTTTTAGGAGTGCTGGAAGTATTGTGAACTGTATATATATATATATATATATATATATATATATATATATATATATATATATATCTATATATTAATATATATATATCTACATTAATATATACATGCATATATACATATGTATATATATATATATATATATATATATATATATATATATATATATATATATATATATATATATATATATATATATATATATATATATATATATATATATATATATATATATAAAATCTAACGACAGATGGGTCTATGGTTGTCTGCATATGTATATATTCATATGTGGGTATGTATCTGTAATCTTTCTCTGTATGTATACATTTGTAGTACGGCGAGGGAGAGGCATATCTCTATCTCGCTATGGGTAGATATACACACACATAGCTCTACATATATATGTCGACATCTGGTTATTTCGTTCCTTGCCATATATATTACACTTTGCTTCAGTGGGTTTCGCAGTGGGTGTGGCTGCTTGTTGGGCGACGCCTCTGCCCAATGAACACATTCACTTGCATCCCTAGGGCTTTCCATATTGGCCAACATCAGCCAACACCTGCACACCTAGACCCATAAGTAGCTACCCATAGCTCCCCCACCCTCGCCTCCTCGACAGCACCCATCCTTACTCTGGGATCTGGACGGTTATGGACATGCCACTACATGCTGCCCACTCTCCACTTCATGGGACCCATTTCATAAAATTGTCTCAGCCCATGGATCATCAGGGTTACCCACCCTTGTATTCCGAATCTGTATACACCGTGGACAAAATGGATGATCTATCACATTCGTATGGTTTTGCCAATTTTTGGGGTGTCCTGCAAGGGACGCTCCAGTATGTGTTCCATGATTAGAACCCACGGGTGCACTGTGTATCCCCCCCTGGTTGTATCCTGCCTGTGGTCTGCGGAGCAGTGGACACTTTACATTGATTGCGTGTATATTTCCCGTGTCTGGCTGTGGGAGGGGGGGGTGGAAGGGCATGCTGTGTGTGTCATGTTTCTTGCCTGGGCTCCTCACTTCCATTGCCATAGCCTGCGAACATATGTCATTCCTGTATGCTGTTTCCTATTATAGCTGTATATCTCTGTATATCTACACACACACACACACACACACATATATATATATATATATATATATATATATATATATATATATATATATATATATATATTTATGTATGTATATATATGTATATGTGTGTGTGTGTATATATATATATATATATATATATATATATATATATATATATATATATATATATATATATATATATATATATATATATATATATATATATATATGGGTTCATGTCTACGGATCGACAACTTACTATATCGACATCCACTTCACCGACATCTGAAATAATCGACACCGCAAATCACGGACATTTAACAGGTAAGAGATTTAAATTTCGCTAATTATGCCTACCAGACATGCATAACACTGCCATACTTACTAAAACATGGCATGACACTGACACTTCACTCCAGTTATGCGCCATTCCTTACTGCTCTAGGCAGGTCCCGTATATTGGCTCACTCCAAGTATATTCAGACGTCCCAAGCTTATAGTCCTGGGACATGCGTTCATATAATGGTCAGGGTGTTCAATTAGTCTTCTGGTTTTTAGCTCGTCTAACTGGTGATTGAGACTGCCCTGTACCTGTTTGAAAGTCAGACTTAGCACGTGGATGTAGTCCTAACTGTGGTTGGCGATGCAGGAGGTTTGCTCACCTCTGGGCAGCTTGATATGACAGCACTAAATATTATGGGGGTTTCGTTGCTGTTTCCCTTCGCATACCCGCTTACGTCTGCTTTAAAGCACCTTAATCACCCTATATCTGACTGCCATTATTGTGGCCATCATATAAAATTAGCCCTGTCATGGTTTGGACCCGGGAACAGGAACACCATAGTCACTGGTTTTACCACTAAACCATCCATGATACATTCTGTATTTCAGGTAATTAGGATATATGACTTTACTACAGCTATTCCACAGTACTTGCAACAAATGTGACAGTTGGGTGGTGTACATATGTATAGTACATGTTACTATTCATATGTTTCTGAGTGGCAAATGTATACATTTGCAAGTATACATATTTATGAAATGGACACATACTTGACAACTACTTATATGCATGTATGTGTGATGTATAGCTATGCAAATATAAGTATGGACATTTATAGATATATGACTACATATCTGGGGTTATACATGGCTATGTATTTGAACAACCGTATACGGGAGGTACCCATACCATTTGTATACAGGGGTTGTGTGCATCATTATGACGAGGAACCTGGATGGGGTATACAATTTGTGGACATGTACTATTTGGGAGATGGCTATGGGGAAGCTTCATGGGAATTTGTGAATGGTTTAAATTCCCAATAATGCACATGGGGAGACGTGCATCGTGGTCAGGTGTTTAATCCTGGGTCATATGTTCTGCAGGACCGGCTGGAGGCTGAGCAGGGTTGTGGACAACTACTGCTAGTGCAACTTGTGTCTGGTTGTATACGGGGCTGGACATCATGTCGTGCCACCAAGTCTAATCATTAGAACAGACACTTATCCCACGAGGGATGGCCAAAAATTGTGGACACCAATGACTCCAATTCTTTTGGCTTTATGAAAATGAGGGAGGGTAATACATGCAAGGGATACCTAGTTTGCAAGCCTTAGACTGCCTAGGGTGAGACTGCCTACTAGATATGGATAGGGGGCACTATGTGCAGATATGGCTGCACCAAGCTAGCAGCCCGGGTATGGGTGGTTTTGCTGGATGTTCAGCAAGATGGGGGGGTGTCCTGTGGAGGGGATGATGGGTATTCACTTATGTATCCAGGTGTGTTGGGGTTGGATGGCTCAGTTCAGGCCAGACCATTATGTGGGTGTGAGCCAGTAATGTTTCTGTACATGTGTATCGCACATTTTAATGTTCATATGTTTGTGGGATTGTGTTCTGCAGTATGGCCTGTCAGGGTGTTTTGCAGATGTGAATGTATGTTCTTTGGTTTCTTTTCTGATTCACCCATTACTCCCTCGTACACCTCCAGTTCACCTATTGTACATCCGACCCAGTCTCCCCTTGGCTAATTATTACATTACCCATCACCCCCCCCCCATATTCCACACACACCATCCATCCCTTCTCTGGTTGATGGCCCATGGCACAGACAACAGAACACATTGCGTACTCTACATATCTCTGGTACCAATATGGTTGTGAGGACAACCCTGGCATATTTGATCTTCCACATGCTTGTACTTCACGCACATAGGTACATGCAAATACTTATCTTTCATGACATGGTAGGTAGACCCGGGTAATACCCCTTCATCTTTGGGCCGTCCAGACAGGGATGACTTGGAATGCGAATGGGCAGATATTGAGCGAATACTCTGACCATTGGTAGGGTTGCCACCTTTTCAAATGGCCAAAGTGGGACATTTTCGGGACACACATCAGATTTTACAGGCCAACACATCCACGGTCAGTACAATAGTGCTTTACTTTTGTGCCTAAGTGAAAGCTTATTCTTTTAGCAGTTTTGTTGCTTATTCTGTTTCTTGTAACATTTAGGTATTTTAGATACAGAAATAACTATTTTATGGAACTATTATATAAAATATGGAACATAATTATGGCCTACAATCGCAGGACATTTGCCATTTTTAATATTTTTGGTAAGGACACAACTGCCCAGAGAGGGACTGTCCCTCACAAAGTGGGACAGGTGGTAACCCTAACCATTGGGCTAGCAAAGGGCAGTGGCATACAAATACACTGCATTTCACTTCCACTTTGTATAACAATCACACTACAATGGAATACGGGCACGGGATTTTAAATGTCATTTGTTCGAGGGACGGGCTCAATATTCAGCTATGTGCCTTTGTGTTTACTTTTTATTTTGGGTGTTCACGAAACTGTCTTGTATGCTTTGCATACATTTCTGTATCCACGGACACTGACAGGAGTGATTACTATTAGAGGCAGGTTGTACTAGTCAGCATTTTAGGTTGTGCGTCTGCAGCCAACATGTTCACGCCTCTGTGCAGCACTTAGACACGCCCCCTGCACTCGCGCACGTTTCCTATGCACGTGGATATTGTGGCAGCGTGCCTTCATTAATATGCATGTTGTGCTGCTGCACCATCTCTATGCCGCACGGTCGGCACAAGGCTAGCCCCATCCTTGTGCCAAGCTTCATGAATCCCAGGGTGTATGTTTTAACTCCCACTTGCTCCAAGTGGACTGACAGAGATTTTGAGTAGTTAAATACCTTACAAATTTGG
Organism: Protopterus annectens; assembly: GCF_019279795.1. Taxonomy (NCBI): domain Eukaryota; kingdom Metazoa; phylum Chordata; order Ceratodontiformes; family Protopteridae; genus Protopterus; species Protopterus annectens. The sequence continues at coordinate 1,459,454,628 of NC_056732.1, forward strand.
GATTTATTTGCTTATTTGTTAACATCCCTATCCAAAATCTATCATAAATTTTCGCAGAGAAGGAATTACTTTGGAATTCTATCTTGAGATAATTTAGGAAAAGCTACATGCTTGTAAAATGTTTGTTTGATTTTTGCTTCAATAGCCACACATTTACCAGTGTGAATACTTTACTGGGCAGCAATACAACTCACTACTGAAGAGATGCCACGATTTTCACCAGTGACTCACTACTGAAACATTAATCTATATTTAAGAGGTCAGTGATACATATTTTTTCTGTTTTATCTACTTATTTATAAACCAGCTAGAGGATATAATTGACCTGGTCCTAACTAATTTAACCTTTACATATACAACCTCTCAAGTTTTTTTCAATCCTTCTAAAGTCTGACTATAAACTTGTAACCTTCCTTTTCAGGATCTCTAAAACACCTGCATTCAATATTTTTGAATTCAGGGATTTTAAACAGACAGACCAAAACTCTGTATACTCTATGATGAGCTATCCATACTCGCTTGTAAAATCACCAAATCCAACACTGGCACAGCTACTATTTATACAAATATATTCTTTTCTCATGTACATATCTGCCTAGACCTGGCCTTCCCTACTAGAATGAAATATAATGAAATTATTAAAAAGAAATCACCCTGGTGATCCACCAGCTCAATTAAACTCTATAACAAGAGAGACAAACTACTTTTTAAATCACACACCAAATCTAAAGTTCATATTAAAGATTGCAGTAAGAATGCCAGTAAGGAAATAAAAGTGATTATTAGTGCTAATAACATCAACCATGAAATAATTAGCTTCTGAAGCCAATGATCATTATATGCCTTTCTTTAGTTACATTAGAAAGCTAATAAATAACACCCAGCAATGCTCTTACCATAACCAAAATGGCACCATCTTTTTAGACTCAGTATGCTAGCAAGCAAATTTAGTGCAGATTTTAACACTGAAACAACTATCTTAATTCCACAAATTCACAAATCATTTATATTTCCTAATATCACAAAGAAATGTGTCCTGAAAGTGTTGTTTAAAACCAAAAACACTACTTTAATGGGACTTGATAATTTACTTGGATTGCAGATAAATAGCTCCAAACATACCCTTGTGGAACCCCTTTTTAAATTGTTTAAACTGAGCTATACCACTGGATTTGTCTCTGAAGTAAAGTCTATGTCCATCCAAAAAGGTAGTCCTACCACTGACCTGGGAAACTATACACCCATCAGCCTAAGTAGTCTGATTTGCAAAGCCATGGAACACATCATGGTCAGCCTCATAAACTGTGATATCAAACACCATATCAGGTTAGATCCACATCAATCTGGGTTTGTCAAAGGGAAATCCTGACTATTGAGTTCAGTTACATTCTTTGATAACATCACACAGACTGCTGACAGTGGTCAATTTGTTCACACAACTTATCTGAATCTGGCTAGAACATTTGACAAAATGCCCCATGCTAGCATTGTAAACAAGGCAAATGTCTTAAAAGTTGATCCAAACATGGCAAGATGGATACCCAACTGGCTGAAAGATGGAACCAACATAATTAAGGAGGAAGGCACCTTCACAAAAAGTATGAAGTTATCTTGTGATGTGCCCTAAGGCTAAGCAATGAGACCCCTTCTTTTTGGCATCTACTTCTCCAACCTCCAGACTTGGAATTAGGAACTTTGCTTAATTAAGTTTGCAGATGACTGTGAATTGGGCAATATTGTCAAATCTTCCACTGATATCCATTCATTATACCAGGAACTAGCATTTACAGACAAGTGTTTCTGTAAAAAGGGCTGAAATTAAATGCAAAAAAAGTAGTATTGTCACATTTGCTAAGCAGCTCTTTCCCTGAATGTATATTACAGCTACTATGTTACTTTAATGTTTTCAGATATCTTGGAAGTTGGGTTGGCAATCCCTCACATTCAGTCACCATGTAGCAGTAGTAGTCAGAAAAACCTCCTATTTAGCACAACTGATATTTAAAAGCATGTCATACAAGTCAAAAACGTCATCATCCTTTATTATGTAGCCATAATTATAGCAATTATTGAGTACAATGTCCCCTTATGGATGTATCTTTCTTGAACTGTTAAGCAACTGGAATGGCACCAGACGATTGTTGTCACAAAGCCTCTGGACTACCAGGAAAGGCTTGATGTTCTATCCTTTTACTCAGCTTCTTATAGGCTCTTGTGTGATTATCTGTGCCTTGCTTTCCATCTCATTATGGAACCCATCCTTGCCTGATCTGATATAGTCCCAGTAGTTCAACAGGTAGCACATTGTCTTTGGTGCACAAGGCTGTGGGTTCTATTACTACACCAGCTAGTTAGATTAATTTTGCAGTACTAACGCTGTAGTGTAGCATAAAGGGTGAGCATGTCATCCTTCAGATGTGACCTTAAGCAAAGGCCTTATCTACTTGATTTGGTGGTAGATTACATTCATCTAAAAGATCCATCCATTTATCAAAAAGAGTAAGGGAAGTTCCCTAGTATTCCGGTCAAAATTTCCCTAGTCAGTATGAATATCACCTCATATCTCTTCTAAGAAGAAATGATTGGCCTAATGGGGATATCCCAGATAACAAAGTGCAGATAAACAAATACAATTTATCTTTACTAATGAAATACCTTCACTAATACTAAAAACAGGTACTTAAATCTCCCCAAACACATAGATAAAATACACCAAAGAGACAAAGTTAGTATCCAGCACCTACCCCCACCTCTGGAACAAACTTCCTCTGCAAGTCAAACAAAATGACACCCTAGTATCCTTGATGACTGGATGGGCACCAATATATTTACTACAAGGCTGACTTCCTTTTCCTTTCCTGAGAAGAGGGGTGCAGCATGAGGGTGGGTATTGGCAAAGTATAAATGATGTAACTCAGTTGTCTTATATTTCCTATACTCCCTGTGGTCGAGTGGCCTCCGAAAGACATGCGTGAATGGGTGTGCCTTCGCTGAAGGTTGGGTGTCAGGCTGGCAACTCGGCACCATAAAAATCGACTGCCAATCATTAGCGGACCAGAGTTCCGCTCTGTTGACCTCTAACTGGGAAAAGCTGAAAAGAAAAACATTCTTATGATCCTTTTAATTACTTAGTTTATTTATTGGTACTTGTTAACTGGGAAGATAGGCTAACCCAAAAGTCCTTTTCATCTATGACCCAAAGTCCTTTTCATCTATGACCCAGGAGCAAGAGAGCAAAAACAAGCAAACAAAAAATTACGCAGCATGTAATATTTACAAGTACATACAGTGGTTCCAAGAGAGCAAACTAAATTACAAACACTGCATTGCAAGCACAGCATGCAATAACATATGGATAAAAGTACACTTTGAACTTTATTCAAAAGCAGTGAAGTTATTACTGATGTCAAAATCATCTTCATATTTTTGTCAAATAATTTTATTTAATGATTTATTTTTATAACCAAAGCAATCATGTATATGAGCATTTATGTTAATAGTAATGAGCCCTAAAATTTCCTGTAAACAGTATGTCATCATCTAAGAAAAGGAAGTGTTTCTGAAAGGAGGCATGCCCTGTGTTTTTGGTGTGCAAAATTCCAGGATTACAGAACATTTAATTTTGATTTTGAATATGTAACATATGTGGGATTGGAGATGATGATTTGAGCTGTGCTGTGTTTACAGTGTTTTTGTTTGATTTTGGAAACATTTAGTCCTTTATGTGTGATTCTAAAGTGCCACAAACTGACAGTACTGTGAACAGAATCTGAAAGTGAAACTGTAACCAATGGAGCATGACTTGATGAAAAGTTTAACATAATGGTTTGGAAACAAGCTGTATACAGTGCTGATTAAAAAGTGTATCTTTTTTGTCTTTCATTACTTTTTAAGAGGTAATATACAGCACTGTTGTTATATATGAAGTGGACTATAATGGTTATTTAGTATTTATTTATTTACGCATTGTTGACAAGGTTAGTCCCACTAGGCCAATGGCCTCTTTTCAGGGAAAACCTGATGTTTTTCATACTGACCAGGGGAAGTTCAGACAGGGCACTGGGGAAATTCTCCTTTTCTTTTTTGCAACTAGGAGGTGCCACAAGCCTGTTGCAGTGATGAGGAGGGAGGTCTGAGAAGGAGTAGGAGTGAGAAAATGCTGAGAGTGAAGTGGAGAAGAAAAAATAAAAGTTTTGTGATTGCCGATTGTGAGGAGATTGTGAAAACAGTGCAAAAAATGGGGATTATCAACACATATTTTGTTGGATTCAATGAATCAGAGTGATCCAGAAAATAGTAAGGCTGTAAGATGGAGTGATTTAGTTGAACTAGCGATCAGTGAGGAAGCAGAGGATGGTATTAACATGGAATTATAAAGGGAAGAAAGTAGGGAGAGTTTAGGAAAAATGTGTATCTAGTGCAAACTCGGATTGTGGAGAAATAAGGCTTAAGGCTGTGCACTGGCAATAGGGGTTAAACATGAAATCAGTTTGGAATTTAATTTTTGCAGAATCGGTAAAAAAGAGTGATACTGGATTAGAAATGCTGAACAAAGCAGGAAAGGAAAGAAAGGAAGACAGCAGAATCTAAGAAAATGCCGAGTGGCAAGGATTACAAATCAAGAATAATGAAAAGATGGACGTTTATGAAGTTCTCGATAGTATAATTTTGCTACTTAGGATTAAACTACAAGATATCAGAGCACCGATATATTTGGGGACAGATGATTTTCGTGAAGTATCATTTGAAAGTTTGCTATTATTAATTATTAGAGAAAGTCATGTGTGAGGCGGAAAAGAAAAGTTTTGTCTTATGGAGAAATATATTTTTCAGAATTTATGGCTGCAGCCAAGGAAAACAAACTGAATTTTCAGTTTCAAGTAAGAGACAATGAAGAGACTGAACTGAAAATGTGTTTTCTATCTGAATGTCATAATGTGTATCAAATTTAAAAAAAGTTTATGATGAAAGAAAAGTATGGACAGAAGGGTAAGAGGTTTATGTAAATGTAAATATATGTGAGGGAAATGTTAATTATGCTTCAAATGAAATAAACATGAATGTCAACAAAGGAACTGTAAGATACAGGGGACAGCCAAAAGCTTGCATTTATTGTGGTGCAGGGGATCATTTATTGCAAGAATGAAATCAGTATGGAAAGACAGGTCACACATTTAGGAATTGCATCCCTAAGTGTAGAAAATATAATGACACAGTTCATTTTGGAATAGATTGTCCTTTGTTACAGTAAGAAAAGCTAGAGGAAGAAACACACTTTTCAGATTAAACTCAGTTAGAGAAAGATGGGTACAGTTTTACAGGATGAAAGGAGAAATGTAATGAAGAAGAGAATTAAGAAGTGGTGGATAAAGATGTTATACAGAATATTGAAATATTAACCGACAATAATGTTGAAGTATGGGTGGAAAATATGTATGAAGTCCTAAATAGTCACAAAGGAGATGAGGGAGATATGGAGAGAAAAGAAGAAAATTAGCAGGAGAAGGCTAAATCCATTGAGGAAGAGCAAAATAAATAAATAAAAATAAAACCTGGAACTGCTAAAGGCGCAATGAAAGAAAATGATAATGCCTCAGTGTTAGAAGTGAATGAAAACATTTTTAGAAATGAAATTACTGGTCTGAGAGGAGGGGAATGGTGGAAAAGAAAAACATGGACATTATTTGAATGTTAGATGCAAGATATAAGCTGCATAGAAAGGAAACAGCAACAAAATTAAAGCTATATGGGGAAGAAAATATTCAGGGAAGTTGGCAATGAAATATGCTCAGGAATAGCAATGTCAGGAAATAAAATAATAGACATAATAGTAGTTATACCAGGAAAACTGATAGTATATGACATAAGAAAAAGAGAATGAATAATAAGCATTTGAGTTATTTTTGCATATGCAAAGATAACAGAGAGGACAAAACATTTAAAGAGATTAAAAAGTTTGTTGTTTTAAATAAGTAAATTATTATGAAATTTGATTACAACTGTAATCTAAGGAAAAAAAAACAGAAATTGCTCAGGATATTAAAGTTATGAAAGAAGTTATTCAATTTTGTGAGTTAATATTAGGAGAAAGAAAACTTGACTTTTCAAAGAGTGATGTTTAGATCAGAAATAGACTTTTATGCTCAAAAATATGGAAAAAATAATGGCAGATGTGAAGACTGCAGAATTGTTTGACACTAAAGAAATGTGGGCCTTAGTAGATTACAATGAAAATATTAGAAGGAATAAGCTGGATAACAGCTGACTTTAAAGAATTAAAGTTAGAAAGAGAAAAATTGTACTAAGTGCGTATGGCTGGGAGAGAATATTATGGAATCTAGGAATACTGGTGGGTATATGTAAATGAAAAAAAATAAAATTATTTATTTATATATTGAAATAAAAGAAATAAAATAAAAAAAATGCAGAAATACTGAGTATGGTTGAAACTGAAGTATGAAAATGAAGTGAAAGGGTGAGTTAGAAAGAGAAATATATGAAAATGGGGGGAAGATTTTATTATTGTTTAGGCAAAACCTTTTTAAGGGCTAAAAAGAAGAGCTGTGCCCATGGTTATGAAAAATAAGGTAAGATAAGAGAAGGAAAATGGATGCAATGTTCAGTGATGACGATGGAATTGTATACATACAAAAAGGAATGCAAAACTAGTTAGAAATTTTCTTTTTGAGATGTATAAACAGGAAAATGCACTAGAGGAAGTATTGAACATTAAGAAAATAACAGATGATATAAACTGAGATAGAAAAGAGATTAATATTAAAGAATTAAAAGAAGAAAAAGGGAAAGAAAAGAAAAATCAGTAACAAGTCTGGATGGACTAGGATATATTTTTATAAAGATGAAAGAATAATTTTTTGTCATGTAGTAAATGGATGGTTAATGGCGGATAAAAGAAAGAAGAAATCTGTAATGGTGTGCTAAAATTCATATTGTAGAAAGATGAGGAAAAAAGATAAAAGATATAAAGAATTGCAGACCAATAACTTTAGGAAATACAGATGACAAAATATTTGTGTAAATATTTCTAAAAAGAATGCATAAGGTATTGGATCAAGGGGTCCCTATCATTCCATCAAAAAATCAGTTCATCGAATGGCATTTTCAGTGCTATTGCATCAAACTCGCCATTCGTCAGACTGTTTTTACTGAGATCCTGGTACAGCGAGTATCAGGAAATTTGCTCTTTCCTCACTGTAGTGCATTCTTGAAGTTAGTATATATAATTAGTGTGTGTGTGTGTGTGTGTGTGTGTGTGTGTGTGTGTGTGTGTGTGTGTGTGTGTGTAGGGGGGGCACAGCCCCCCTCATGAGCGGAATTCGATGAACGGCATTTCCGATGAAATGCCGTTCATTGAAGTGTCACTTTAACAAAGTGATATAGACCTGGATCAAGTACTAGCTGATGGTATGTTTGGGGTTAAAGGCAGAGAAGTAAAAGAGATGCTAATAATGGTTAATTAAGTTACAGATGTAATATAAGAAGGAGATGAAGAGGCAAGAATAGTAACATGCAGTGTTGGAGAGACCTTTGATAAGATTACTTGAAACATTTGATATAAGTGAAAGGATAATGGAAGTTAATGCTATGAAAATTCTGGAGTGAGGGTGATGGCTAATGGGTAACGTAGAAAAGAGTGAAGATAAAGAGGTGAATAATGCAAGGTTGCCTCCATAGGTTCTTAGGAGATTACTAGGCTAATGGCTCAAGAGCCCTTACAAACCTAGCCATTTTTACCTGAATTTTACCCAATTTTCATTCCCTAAGACCTAGAGGATGGCTTAGGTTTGTGCCTATGCCTTTGAATAGTTTACATACTGCCCCTGTCCAAAAGGGACATAGGCTCCATCCCAAGATTTATGATTCTCAATCCATTAATCCAAATTACATTTGAAGAGGGTCAGGGAAGGGCTCTGCTTTACATGAACAGGAAGCCTGCTCCAGAGAAGCTGTAATCTCTGAGACATATATCTATTTCTCCAGCATCTTTTATTCATGTCACAGCCCAAGTTTAGATCCTTAGACAGGGTGGTTCTTATAAAGTTAGTCTTGTTAATGTGTAACAGTTCCATCAGAGCTGAATTTGAGAGTACCTTTTGCTTAGGCATGGATCACCCTTTAATAGTCAGTAGGAGACAGAGTAATGGGATAGGGCTTTTAGTCGATCCGCAAAGGAGATGTAGTTTACACCCTGTATTTTTTTGTAAGGAGCCTCTAGGACTGCTCCAGCTGTTACAAGTGCCTGGTCAAGTACATGCCAAAAGGTGCATTGTACTCAATTACTTGCATCCGTATGCCATGCCTTTACTTATAAGCTGTGCCACATAGAAGGACTTCCTCACCACTGTGGACATATGGTGGTCGAAGTTCAGGCTACTGTCTATCTGTATACCTAGATCTCTCAACTCTATGTCCACTCTTAGAGATGTGCTATTAATATTGTAATTTGCAGGAGTATTTGACTTCCCAAAGGCTATGATTATGCATTTTTTTGCATTTAGTTTTAGGCCATGGCTCAGGCACTGATCAGTTGTATGAGTCAGATATTTAGGAAGGATATCTATTTACACTGCTGGGGGATTCAGTAAGTACCTCAGCTTGCAGTCATCAGCAAACTTGGTCAGCCAAAGGCCTTCTACACTAGCCTTGACTTCAGACAAGTATATTCGAAACAGGAGAGGTCCCAGCACTAAGCCCTGTGGCACACCAGTAGTAACTGGCCTCTTGCTGGATCTGGATCCTTCCATTCTAACATCATGTGTCCTGTCCATGAGCCATTTGGCTATCCATCTAGTGACATAGGCTTTTATGCCCAGTTTTGTGAGTTTATATATAATACCTGAGTGGGGAATTGTGTCATATGCCTTTTCCAGGTCAAGGTAGGCAGTATGCATTGTTTTACTTAAGTCAAAAAAACAAGCTATATATTCCAGAAACAACAATAACAGAAAAACAGGACTGGTCCCCTCAATTGCTAACCATTTTAAATGTTTAATATAAGTGCTTTCATTCAACAGGTATTAAAGACTTCTTCAGATATGTTACAATACAAATCCTTAATAGTTTAAATATCCAAGCTAATATCACATCATAACAATATCCTTACCACCCATCCAGTTTAATAAAGGTACATTACCCAAACACATTTCCTAACATTTAACTCAAAGTCAAAAATAAATTTATAATTCATTAAAAACTTTAAAAACATATTACAAATTCATTAATATTGCATTAAATAATTTAATAAATAATTAGTCTACACAGATTCAATTTATTATCTAAAAATGCTTTCAACATTAATAAACATAATTGGAGTCATTTCATTTAACCCTGTAAAGCTTCCTGCATTCAGTCGAAGCTGCCATAGTAGTTCTTTTTTCTCCAATATTAAGTTCCAGGGCCAACGTAGGGTTAACTTCCACCTTCTCCACACCACAGAATCTGAATTCATGAGTTGGAAAAAACATAATATGTTTATTTGGGTGTATATCAGCATATCGAATGCTGAAAACGCCAAATGCAATTTAATCGAACTGAAATGTTTGAAATTTCAAAAGAGCGAACTGACTGAACATCGATTCTTTCCCAGGGAAATAAATCGGTGTTCTGTGCAAAAAAAAAAAAAAAAAACATTTTCAATACTTTAACTACTGACAGAAGTGAGGGTCTTAACCCCCGACACCCCCCAACATGGTGCCAACTCCGAGACTGCCCCACAGTGGAGAAAGTAGCGAACTCTGATGATGGTCCACCGATTTCTTTCCCTGGGAAAGAAATCAATGTTCCGTCAGTTCTCTCTTCTGTGATTTCGAACATTTCAGTTTAATTAAATTAAATTCGGCATTTTCACCATTCAAAATGCTGATAGGAACCCGTTTATATACAACACATTGTTTTACATTTTTTAATTACATATATATGTTCATACACTGCCTCCTTTAATTTATGTTCTGTTTTACCTCCATAAAATCCAGGACATTCCTTACATAAAGCTATACATACCATACCTTCTGTGTTACAGTTGTATTTCCCTGCAACTTTTAAGGTGTAATTATTAATCAGAACCATATCCACTAAATACATATACTTACAATAATTGCAGCACCACATTTAGACATAGCACTGAAAAAGAATTTTTTTTTCTTGAAAGCTTTGCTATTACACTTATTTTTACATCACTTTGGGAGCTCCTTTCACTTTTTGCTCTTGGACTGTTTTGTGTGGAACTCTATACTGGATGTTTACTAGTTTGTTTTTTTTTTGCTTTTTTATAAACAATCATAGGTCTATTCCCTAATTTATTTTGTGTTTCAAAATTATCCATAACAATATTCTAATTTTTATTAATAATCATTGTAATACTATCACTATCCAAGGAATAACTAGTAATAAAAGTATTAACTTGTCCAAAGTTGACTTGAAATATTTTATCTGTCCTAACCATGGACCTATTACCATCAATATTACTCTCATCATTAATTCTATAAGTCTGATCATTATTAACGGATTAATATGTATGTGCAGTTAAGTGAAAAGCATGAAAAATAGTTTTGAGTCCACTAGTAGCAATAATAATGTCCAGAAAAGTGTTATGTCTAAATGTGGGTTCTGTAATTATTGTAAGTATATGTATTTAGGTGATATGGTGATGATTAATAATTACACCTTAAAAGTTGCAGAAGAATACAATTGTAACACACAAGGTGTGATATATGTAGATTTATGCAAGAATGTCCCATATTTTATGTAGGTAAAATTGAACGGAAATTAAAGGAGAGAGTGTACAAACATATTTATGAAATTAAAAAGTGTAAAACAACTAATTCATTATATCAACATATTATGATTTTTCAACTCGTGAATTTAGATTCTGTATTGTGAAGAAGATAGAAGTTAACATGGGGGGGGGGCCTGGAACTTAATATTGGAAAAAAAATAATTAATATGGCAGCTTCGAGTGAATGCAGGGAGATTTCCAAGGTTAAATGAAATTACTTCTATTACGTGTTTATTAAAGTTAAAAGCATTTTCTAGATAATAAATTGAATCTGTGTAGACTAATTATTTATTAAATTATTTAATATAATATTAATGAATTGGTGATATATTTTTAATGAATTTTAAATGAATTTTTGACTTTTGAGTTATATGTTAGGCAAAGTGTTTGGGTAATGTGACTTTAATAAACTGGATGGGTGGTAGGGATGCAATCATGTGATATTAGCTTGCCTTGGATATTTAAACTGTTAAGGAGTTAAGGATTTGTATTGTAACATTCCTGAATAACTGTTTAATTCCAGTTGGATGAAAGTACTTTTATTAAACACTTAAAACAGTTACTGATTGAGGGGACTGGTCCTGTTTTTGTTTTTGTTGTTTCTGGTGCATTGTTTTACCCTCATCCATGGTCCTAGTGATTTTCTCAAAGAAGTCCACCAGATTAAGCAGATATGACCTGCCTTTGATAAAGCCATGGGTTGGGTCCAGTGTTTGGAGGGTTCCTGTATAGTTGTTTATCAGGTCCATGATTATTCCTTCCATGGCCTTGCATATAATGCTAGTCAAACTTATGAATCAGAAATTTTCTGTGTCTGTTGATGGTCCCCCTATATGCAAGGGGCGACTGTTGATGTCCTCCACTCACAGGGACACAGCCAGTCTGGAGGCTGTGGTTAAATAGAGATCCCAGTGGGACTAATAGGTCCTATTTCAAAGTAAGTAAGAGGCATTCTGGGATACTGTCAGGTCCCATTGAAGCCATGTTTTTTTCTTTAGTGAATGCAGTGACGACCTGTTCTATGGTGATAATTGATAGAAGAATGTTAGAGGGTAATTCTTGGGGGTAACCGGAGGTTATGGGAGGTGAAATTTGAGCTGAATTTATTGTCCAGCAGATTTGCTATGTCTTCTGGCTGGGTCTACATGATGCTGTCCACAACTAACTCTGCACATTGTTGGGTGTTGCCCTTAAGATTGCGGACATAACTAAAAAATGCCTTATGGTTATCCTCAGCTTGGAAGGCTATTTTTGCCACAAAATTCATTTTGAAGACTTGATTCATCCCCTGATTTGCTTGTTTAGACTAGTGAGGGAGCATTTCCTCTGTTGAGCACATTCTTTTTTACTTCTAGACAGGATTTTCTTTCTTTCATTGTACTGATTCATACCAGGGGTTCACCAGGGTGGCTTGTTTTTGCAGTTTGTCCTGGGCTTATTTCAGTCTAGTACTGACATGCAGTTGTTTATATAGTAATACAGGGCTTTTGTGTAAACCTCTGCATAGACTTCTGTGTTTTCTGGATTTGAGGGAGCTTGGAAATCATTTATGCTGTCACTTAATAGAAGCAGTTTGTCTTAGAAAAGTTCTTAAAGGTTTTGTGGTTAAGTGAGGGGTAGGGAGATGGTTTTGTGGTTTGATCTAACCAGTGAGGATATCACACTTGGCAGGTTGCAACACTCTCCCATATTCGTGTGAGTTTCAGGTTTAGAATCGTTGTTCCTCTGGTGGGAGTACAGACTGGCTGCTCCAGGGCATGTGCATTGACTAAGTCTAGAAATCTTTGCATTTGCATGCCAGTGGTCATTTATGCATCTCAGTTAATGAAGGGGTAGTTGAAATCACCCATGAGTATGGTACTGGGCTGAATAGTAAGTGATTCTAGTAAACTGAGGTATGAGGTATGGTTTTCCTGGTTCATGGTGGGAGACCTGTAACTAGCAAAGATATGGTAATGGATTTTTCCTATGGATAGATGGACATGGAGTAGCTTAAGCATGTCATATTGTTTGACTAGTCTTCGAGGTGTACTTATCTTTTATTTAAATGGCTACACCTCCACCTTTTTTCCTTTCATGTACAGTGGGTGGTTGGAATGTGTGAAAGACATTATAGCCTTGCATTGTCTGGGTGTTTTCCATGGCTTTGTACCATGTCTCAGTAACAGCACAGGCATCAGCATTCTCCATGGGGAGGAGTGCTTCCAGGGAGTTTGGTTTCTTGTTGAAACTCCTAACATTGAGCAGTAATACCTTTAGCTTAATAAGAGTAGATGTTGCTATGTTGGAAAATTTGGCAATACCTTTACAAGGCACTATGGGGTGGATAATGTTTTGGCCAGTATCTGAAGGCCTATTGGTGACTGGTGAAGACCATCCCTGGCAAAGCAGTGTGGCCTGTCAGTCATGTTCTCCCAGGCTGACAAATATTGGACCCCTTTGGAACACAGTGGTGGCTGGTGACTTCAAATCAAAGGGGGCTGCAGGAGACAGCTGAATGGGTGGGGCCAATGAGAAGGGGTGGGGCCAACTAGAAAGGGGTGCAGCTATGCTAAAAAAAAAAAACGCAAAAACTGTGACTTTAATTAAATATGCTGCCCTGGATGCCAAACTGTCATTATGAGAGTTCAGTCAAGACAAATTGAAGTGTAGAAGAAAAAAATATTTCAGTGCATCGGCTACATGACAGCTTACTTAATATCTAGATGGAAACAAAAAGGTTGTGAGGCATGAAAAAATATATTATGTTTTAAATACATTACTGGAATACCAGTCAAAACCAAGTATAAAAAAACAAGCAGCACTCAGCTTAAACCACTTCTCCTTGCATTGCAGTTCTAATTATAATTTATATTCAGCTTTATAAAAGTACCAAGTAACATGCTGAAAGTAGCAATCTCTGTGATACTCCCACTTGTAAAAATATTTCTTATCCAAAAAAGACCTGCTGCCTAACAACAACTATCTACTTGTTTCATGGGGGAAACATGATCAAAGTAAAAAATGAATGGCAAATAAGAAACAAGCTCAAGATAAATTGCTTAAAGGATTACTACACAAGTTATGGACCACACATGATAGATTGGCATTCTGTTTAGTTTATGGGTAAAGCCTGCAAAGATGACTGCAAGTCTCCAACAAATGTAATGAGGTTCTGAGAATACTGTAATCCTGTCCTATATTACAAATACTGTCATATGCATTTCAATATACTTCAATATTCCATACTTAAGGCTTATATGCTATCTAGTTATGTAAATATTCTCTGCATTGCAACGACAAAAAGGCTTTCAATGTTGGTAATTCTTTAACAGTATACTTATTAAAGCTTGGTTGCATCTTACAATCTCAGACAAGCTTACCTGATGGTCATTAAAGCATTGCTACTTAAACACACACCAACAGGTACTGCAGCAACATGCATTTTCTGAATAAGAAGAGGCATAAATCAACAGTATAAAAATATGACTGAAAACCAGAACATTTGGCAAAGTCAAGGACATATGAAAAGCTGCTGTAGTACTTGTGCCTGCCTTGGATGGGGTATACTCTGCACACTTACACTACATAACTGCTCCTTGCCTTGCTTGGATACATCCAGAGTCACTACATGGGGGAGTGGGGTACAAGTATGTCACAATTTGAAATGTCTCTGGCTGACGGTGATGGCTCTGACACATTTGTCATACCTCTCAACCTCAGAGCAAGAAATCTGTACAAAGCCATAAATAGAAGTGGGACAAAGGCCCATAAATAAGGACAATTGTAAATATTGCTCTTATAAACTTAGAAAGATAATAGAATAGTAGGCCTTGCATTAGTATGAATTTTCTGAAGGGTATGAAATTTGAAACTCAAATGTCTGGCATTATTTTCTAAATTCAATCTTTAATGATTTGTTACTAATTTGCCAGAAAACCCACAACTTTATGAAAAATTTACCAAAAATGTGATGCAAAAATATAAAATAGCCACACAATACAGCTGGGAACCTGTCAAAGAAGGGATACTTTTAAATATTACTACTGTTAAATTGAGCAGCTGGCAAAATAAGAATCTACATGCATTTCGGAAATTAAAAGTAATCTATAACTCTGATAATTACAAGTACTTATTAATTGTAAACCCTGCACGATTTCTTCCAAATTTGCCATTTTATGGAGGGATTTTTAGGGGAGAGCAACATTTTGAGCCAAAATGAGGGACAGTTGAGAGGGTTGGATATACCCAATTGTATAAAGTGATTTATTTGCATGTACCTCTCAACCTCTTAATGCAGGACATCTGGACAAGGCCAAATATATTGGGGGAACTTAGGAAACAGTACTAAAATTGCTCTTGTATAAACTTAGTTGATATAATAACAGGTCTTGCTTTAGGAATCATTTGTCTGAAGGGTATGAAGTCTGAAACTCAATGTCTGTCATCATTTAGTGACTTCATTCCTACTGATTTTCCAGAAAACCACAAATTTTATGAGGAACAAACAAAAATAAGCAAAAAAATCTATTCATTCTGCAAAAATCTGGACAGTTGAGAGTTATAGTTCATCAGGGGCTGTCTCTGAGTTTGCCGCCCTCCCCCCTCACAAAATCATGGTTGAATGGGGCCTCCCCCTGCAGTCATTCCAATGTCCTATTACTTGGCTATTTCATCCGATTTACCATAAACACTGTAATGTGCATGTTGCTTTACTTCTATGATGATTTGGATTTCATTTAAACATTTTTTTTTTATATTTTACAGCACAAACACTAATAGACATCTGCTAAACAAAGCAATGCAGTCTTGCAATGAAAACAGACTTAGCATTAAAACTTCTCTGCCCTTGAAACTCACATTCATTGAAACAGCATTGAAGCCCACATTCAAAAAAATGCATCTGGCCAGTGGCAGATACAGATTAACTTTAGACTGTTTTCAAATCAGCGGCCCCTTACACACAAAACATACATGTGCTCTTTGATACACCTTCCTGATTGTATTAAATCATATTGTATAATACAGTACAGTTGTTAGAGGGTGTTTTAAATTGATTGTTTTGAACATATTTCCAGTAAACAATGAAACAAAATGCATGCACCAATAATGACAAAACTGCCCAATTCAGAACATTTCTGACAAAAAGTCTACTCAAACTTCTACAATCCATCAGTCATCTAAATGATTCCACATTAAAGAGATCTGCAACTAATGAAGAGGTTGCTGCTAGCAAACAACTTTATATTTCATGGCTTCATCTGCAAATAAAGTGCCTGTTACCCTTGATGAATACATTGCCTATGTTACACAAAAAAAAAATAAGAAGCTAGTAATATTGCAATAGGGACTGGATGGCAAACTGATACAACGTTCATAGTTACTAGGTATCTCTGCCAAAGAGGGCATTCATAGTCATCCCCTTTGGAAAAAACAAAGTACCCACAAACTACCACATAGGTGGTAGCCCCCTAAATACAGAAGATGTAATAAGAGATCTGGGGACCCAAGTAGATAGTAACCTCTCCTTTGATAATCACATTGCCAAAGTAGTTAGAAAATCCTTCTATGTGGCCCACCTAATCACAAAAGGGTTTGCATCCAGATCAAAAGAGATCATTGGGCCCCTCTGTGCATCACTCATCAGACCCATCATAGACTACAGTGCCCCATTTGGGATGTACCTTACAAGACACCTGCAACAACTGGAAAGACCACTGGGCGGAAACCCTCAGATATGCTCAGAGTTGGTTCACAACAACAAAAAATACACTGAACCCACAGATATTGCTAACATTCTGGCTGACAGGTTCAGTGCAAATTTCTCCCCTCCTTCACCCCCAAAAGAAGAAATACTTATCCCAGCTGAATGTAATCTCCCTGTCATCTCAGATGTCCAAGTGAGAACCGCCCTAAACAAAGCAAAAAACACAGCATCAATGGGACCTGATGGTATCCTGGGGTGCGTGTTATGTGAACTCCAAGAGGAGCTAAACCCACACATAAAAATGCTATTTAACCTTAGCCATACTGGGATATGTACCTGAACACTGGCGTACAGCAACAGTGGTCCCACTCCACAAGGGGAGTGCCTCTACAGACCCTGGAAACTACTGCCCCATAAGCTTGACTAGCCTGGTCTGCAAAGCTATGGAAAGAATCATTATGGAACTCATAAACAGAGACATAGGGGACATACAGACACTTGACCCCACCCAGTTTGGCTTTGTAAAGTGCAGATCCTGCCTTTTAAACCTGGTTGACTTTTTCGAAACAGTCACTAGAGCCATTGATGAGGGCAAAGCAGTCCATACAGCATACCTGGACTTGGCTAAGGCCTTCGACACAATACCCCACTCAGGCATCATAGATAAGCTAAACAGCTTAAAAGTAAACCCTTATGTCACTAGATGGGTTGCAAACTGGCTAAAGGACAGAACCCATAAAGTTAAAATCGCTGGAGCAATGTCAGACTCAAAGCCAGTCACAAGTGGTGTCCCACAGGGATCTGTCCTGGGAAACCTCTTGTTTGGCATTTATTTCTCAGATGTTAAAGCAAACATGGGAGGGCTGTGGCTGACAAAGTTCACAGATGACTGCAAACTAGGCACCATAGTCGATACACCAGCAGACACACACATCCTACAAAAGGCCTCACTGAAACAGACAACTGGTGCTGTAGTCATGGCCTTAAACTAAATGCCAAAAAATGTATAGTCATCCCTTTTGGAAAAACAAAGTACCCACAAATTATCACATAGACAGCAACCCACTGAGTATGGAAAAAGTAATCAGAGACCTAGGGACCCAAGTAGACAGCGACCTCTCATTTGACACCCACGTTGCCAAAGTGGTTAGAAAAACATTCTACCTTGCACACCTCATCATGAAGGGATTCACATCCAGATCCAAGGATGTCATTGTACCCCTATATTCCTCCCTCATCAGACCCATGATTGAGTACAATGCCCCATTTGGTATGTACCTCACCCGGCATTTGCAACAGCTGGAGAGACCACAAAAGTACCTCACCAAAAGGATCAAGGGTCTCCAACATATGTCTTATTCTGCCAGACTAAAGAAACTTCAGCTCTATTCAGTAGCATACCGCCTGCTCAGAGGTGATCTCTGCCTGATGTACAAGGCCATGTCTAATCAGGATCAGATGGACATGCTCCACCTCAAAAAATCCAAATCCATCAGGACCACGAGAGCTAAAGACTTA
This sequence comes from Protopterus annectens, assembly GCF_019279795.1. Classification (NCBI taxonomy): domain Eukaryota; kingdom Metazoa; phylum Chordata; order Ceratodontiformes; family Protopteridae; genus Protopterus; species Protopterus annectens. The sequence goes on from NC_056732.1 coordinate 1,459,472,627, forward strand.
AACCTTGGCACAAGTATGAATAGGACATGCTGGAGGGATAGATTCATAACCCAGAGGCTTCCCATGCTTTGGAACAGGATCCCAGTTCTTATTAGGCAGAGCCCCTCACTGACTCTCTTCAAGAGAAATCTTGATGAGTGGATGGGAGATCGTACGTTTATCCCAGGGGTCACATCTGTGTCACTGCTAGACAGGGGCACAATAAACTAATTCTATTATATAAGGGGACCTTCATTGTGTCACTACTAGACAGAGGCACAGTATTCTAGATTTATTCTGTACATTTTTGTACCATTTCATGGGGTGGCAAAAGCCACATCACTATGGCTAGGCTTACAAATGCCCCAGGGCAGATAGCCTAGTACTATACTATGAAACTATGAAACTATGAAGAGGATCACTGGCCTCAAGCAGATGCCCTATGCAGCTCGACTGAAGAAACTCCAGCTATACTCGGTTGCATACCGCCTACTCAGAGATGATCTCTGCCTATCATACAAGACCATGCCCAACCCAGAATTGTTGGACATGCTCCACGTAAAGAAAACCATATCCCCTCGAGCCACATGCTCCAGGGATCTAAACCTCACCACAACAATAAATAGGACGTGCTGGAGGGATAGATTCCTGTCCCAGAGACTTCCCATGCTCTGGAACAAGATTCCAATCTACATTAGGATGAGCTCCTCGCTAACCCTCTTCAAGAGAAACCTAGACAAGTGGATGGGAAACAGAAAGTTTACCCCAGGAATCCCTTCAATGGCTCTGCTGGACAGAGACACAGGAAACTAATCTAAGGGGGTGGCAAAAGCCAACAAATTCCAGCTAGGCTTATAAATGCTTTCGGGCAAGATAGCCTAGTACCTACCTACCTATGAACCTATTCTCAGGACTGCAGCATCCACCCCCTTTAAAAGTATAACGCAGTATAGTATCAGCAATTCATGTACATACTGTGGGAGTAGAACCCACAGCCTTCTGCATCAAAAGCAAGCACACTAAACTTCTCTTCCCCTGAAGCTCTCAGCTCCTTGTAAAATCCACTTGACACTCAAGTGTATCTATCAACTTTGCAGCACAAGAAATCTGGAAAAGCCAAAATTTATTGTGGGGGAGGGACAAAAGACCAAAAATCAGGGACACATTTTAAACATTGCTTGTATAATCTTGGAAAGTTGTTGGAATAAAATGCTGTGTTACCACCATGCATTTTACTGCCAAGTCTTGAACCCAGGATCCTGTGAGCTACAGTTAGAGCAACATACCACTATGCCACATTGTTTCTGCATACATAGGAAGACTGAAACTTAAATGGCTATCATTTAGTGAATTCAGTTCTCACCATACTCTCAACCTCTTAGCACAAAAAAAACTGGGCAAAGTGAATAATGGGGGAATATATCCCCAAAAATAGGGACAAATTTCAAATACTGATCTTATAAACTTAGAAAATTGCCAGAATAAAAGGTGTTGTGTTCCATGTACTTTCTGAATAATATGAAGTCTGAAATTCACATGTCTAGCATTATTTAGTCAATTAAAATCCAGAAAACCACAGATGGGTGGCACAGTGGTGCAGCGGTTAACATTATCACCTCACAGCAAGAGGTTCTCCGGTTCAATTCTCAGCTTGGGTGCCTTCTGTGTGGAGTTTTTATGTTCTCCCTGTGTTCGCGTGGGTTTCCTCCGGGTACTCTGGTTTCCTCCCACATTCCAAAGACATGCATCTGGAGCATTTCTCCCTGGGCCTCCACTGAAAACATGCTCTGTGGAACCTAGTTGGACATTCCTGGTCAACAAATGTTAAATAAATAAATAAAATAAAATAAATTTTATGAGGAACAGAACAAAATAAAAATATGAAGCAAAACTCTGAAAATTATTCACAAGTGGTGGTGGGTAGGGAATTCAGTATCTTGCTATCTGCATCTGAGGTACAGGGTTGGAGCCTGTCTCTAGCCACTAGGTATATTTAAGTGGGGCATTTCACATACACACACACACACACACACACACACACACACACACACACACACACACACACACACACAAGGTCCTGGTCTTCAGCTCCATCACAGTAGTAATTCAAATGCTCTGTATGGAAATAGCAATAAAAGGTCCCCAGTCCACAAACTCTGTCTGTCACAGTCTCCCTGGTAAACTCTGCTTTTTCCTGGTAATCTCCCTTTATGGTCCTGCGAGAGCAGCATCCTTACAGTTATCCAGCTCACAGACATTGCAGTCTGATCTGATCCCCTTGCAGTCTATGTGGTTGTAACCGCATAGACTTCTGGGGCATCTGCAGCCTGATGCCTTGTTTCTCAATCCAGACTGCTGTTTAACCAGTCCGAGTTTGGAAAATGGACACTCCCTCTAAGTTTCTTTTTCTTTTTACAGCAGTCTGAGTTGGGAAATGGTCTGGACACTCAAAATTAGTGGTCTGGACATTTTCACAGCAGGTTTCACAGCAGTCTGAGTTAAATGGACACTCTAAATTATTTTTTTTCTTTCTACAGTTGGGGGGAGGGGGCTGCAGTCCTGCAGTCCAATATCACGAGCCGCCACTGTTGGAATGACACCAGTAGCTAAGCCAATTATTAAAGTCAATCATTTTCTGTTGGTATTGCAGATTCATCATTGGTGATGGTAGAATGCTGCTCAATGCTAGGCTCATACCAGCCTGTGACACATATTCTGTGGCTTCAATCATGTCTATCTTCATTTAGTCCTGGGGGGTATGTCTCAGGTCATTTATGACCTCATGGGCTATGACTGAGTCATACTGGTACTTGTGAATAAGTGACCTGAGTGTTTATGTAGTCATATGAGTAATAGATATGGCAGTTATTGCAGAGGATTGAGGCTGTCAGCTGTTAATGAGCTGCTTCCTGTAGTCCAGGAATTGATCCCCACAGCCTCCATTTACTTATCATATGACTCTGAGCAAAACACTTAACCATAATGATCTGGGGAAATTATGAGACCAGGTGGGCTCCTGAGTTGCCTCCTTGACTGCATACCTATTAACTCCCTATAAATGTAACAGTGTAATTTGCCATGCAGACATAATTTATAAGTATAAAGAGATTATAAATATGAGTTATGACTCCATGATATATTAGACTATCACCTAACAGGTTCAGAACATGTGCAGCAAAACTGTGACTTACAAAGTTTAACAGATGCAGCATGTATAAACGTTGGAACTAAGATAGTCATACTACTGATGCATTTCTCTCTTTCTTTCTTTATTCTTTTAGATTGATAACCATGAATGTGGCTGGTACAAGACCCTTTTTAAGCCACAAATGAAATTATATGCCAAAGACAACCTTAACTTAAACGAGGAACAGCAATGATGGCTTAGTATACAGAAAATAGTTAATTATATACAGTGCAAATTACAGTACTGGATAATGGGACACAGAGACACAATGATATGACATGTAAATTTACGTAAGTACACATTTAGCAAAAAAATTGACATACAGTATTTACAGCTATGCAAATTGTAACCATTTGGGAATGTAATCATTGATCTCATAATGAGGCAGGCGTGCTACAGGGCTGACTAACTAAAACTAGCCTAGCCAGAATCTCTAAAACATGTACATTCGTGTACTTGAGCAAGGAATTCTTTCAATTTTGTTTTGAATTGTGAGAGATCATCTAGTGAATTAAATTCATTGGGAATCTTACTCCATGTGAAAGATGCAATCTTACTGAAATATTTTTCATAAGAAGATAGAAAGAAGCAGGGCTGATTAAAGAGATTGAGCTGTTGTTTCAAAGAGTGTAAGAGGCGACATGAATTTTTAATTTATTAGCCAGTTGGGGAATGTCTGTTTTTGAGTAGTTTAAAGAATAAGGTACTTAAAAGGAGTATTACTCTTGCAGAGACTGGTAACCTTTCAGTCATTTGGACTGAGACACAGTGATGCTCAGGGGTAGGTGTGAGATTGTAAGTCACAAGGTTTTGCTTTCTGTAGAATTTAACACAACTATGTTGTGAGCACAGAAGGGAATGATTCTTGTGATAAAAGCATTAGCATAGCTGTGGGTCTCCTGGCATCAGATATAAGTAGGTGGGAGAAGTTATATGGCATCTTCAACTGAGGAGGCTAAATGTGTAATTGGAAGGAAAGGCATTCATCAAGGATAACCCAAGATATTTCTATTGTTTGGCAGCTGGAAGAATGGAGTCCAATGTGTTCACAATCCATGGTACTGTGGCCTTCACTATTATCTTACTTACACTAAATGCCCTTACTGTGAATTTGTTTGAGTTGATGGTTAGTTCATTAATCAGACTAATTTGCATTTGCCAGTATTGTCTACACGTGTTTTTGTGAACCTGAAGAAGGCATATGATTCTGTAAGCTGGAATGTCTTCTGGGAAGTGATGAGGTTATTACAATACCCTGTTTAAGGAAATTTTAGAGGATATTCATTATATCAGAGGACCCAGATATGTCTGTAATTTTCTAGCTTGCAAAAATCATTCAGCGAAGAATCACAGTTTCTTGACTTACATGTTATTTGTAGTAAATAGAGATTTTTTTCATGGGCAGGGTGGATGTGAAAGTCTGCATTAATGACAAAACCATTTGTGTGCAAGAAAGTAGAACAATTTAAACATTTTCTTGGAAAGTTAAAACAAAATTTGGAGAAATCCGAGGGTGAATACACTTTCATATTTGAAGACTGTTCTAATTGGAAACATGTCTTAGAAAATAGTTTTACCCATCTTGTCACAAAGAAGAACTATGTGGCACTGTTATATAAACTGTGGCACTCCCACTGTGGTATATATTGCAAACTGTGACTCTCCTAGCTGGCAGTTAATCCCTTCTCAACACTGATCCTCCAGATTCTCACTTACCTGTTGTTCTTCATCTCACATTCATTATCAGAATGGCGGATCACTTGTCCAGGCCCATCAACAAGATTTTTAACTTGCACAATTGTATACATGTTATTCCAAGTGCATGTAATTCTGGCATTATTGGCCAACTCCACAAATCCAAGGACTTCAGGTAAGAAGAGTACAGAACAATAGTAACACCCCCTCAGCTGCAAAATATTTGAAAGACAGGTCTATGCTCAGATCTTTTCTTTTCCTTTTTGCAGGAGCATAGCTGTGTATTATATATGCCCAACATGGATTTTAGCCTGCTATTAACAATCCTTCTCCAAGCTGCAGATTTTATCTACAAGGATATGTATAAAAGTCCCAATCTGATAACCCCTACTCCATGGTACTTGTGACTCTATTGAACACTCCATTCTTCTTTTAAGACTGTGCTCCATAAGACATGATAATGACCCCATCTGTTGGTTCTCTAATCACCTTTCCAAAAGATGTACTGGCAAAATATACATAAATTTGGTTACCCTTCTTTCTGGAGTCCACAAGGCTCTATTCCTGGTTTGCAGCATTATTCATTAGTTGTCTTCCTCTTGACCTTCTCATATATTAGCTGATATATTATGCAGATGACTTGACCTCTTCCAAGATGGAGAATATTTTCTATAGATTCAGTCACATTTATGGTCTTCTCTAGACAATCTTTTCACTTGGTTCACTACCAACAACATTACTATTAGTTGCACATAACTAACTCGGTCCTATTTGGTCAGCTAAATCTTGTCAAATTAACAAAGCTCTTTAGGACTCCCATATATTATGTTCACTCAATTGAATAACGTGGATATTATATTCACTTGATAGTGCCCTGCAGTTTCACCATCAAAGTGACCACATAGTCAAAATTGTTCTAGCTCAGCTAAAGCCTTCCTGTAAGGTTACTAGGCTGTTAACCCCAGATTCCCAAAGTGCTGTAGCAAGAGGTCTTTTGTTTCTTTGGTTGGAGTGACCTTACCTTCGTAGTATGTGGCAGTTCACAAAACACCTGGATTCTTCAGATAACATGAAATAAAATATGTCAGTTCATTTTTAATGTGATTCTAGATTATGCCACTGTGTTTTATTGACGTCTGCTAGCTACCTTCTCATTGCTGAAAGGGTCATTGTGTTTTTCTCTTGGCTAATGTATACAGTTCCATATTTTAATGGCTATGCACCATTTACAAATAAACTAATTACTGCTTTATTGCAGTACATCCTAAGGTCATCAATCGCATCAAGCTGTGGTTTCTGTCTTTTCCACTCAAAGGACCATTTCCATAATGATCCCTATATCAGTGAATTCACTTCCCATTGAAACAACAAATTGTATTTACCTAGATGGCCTTCAGAAATACATTATTGTCTTACCTTTTACAATCCTTCCGCTTATAAATGTAATCTTCATAACAGCTAATCAGATTTGTTTTAGGTTGTTCTAAGTCACTATAACTAAATCTTTATGTACTTCTTAAAATGTATTGTCCTTTTTGTTTATTAATTTTATTCATTGTCTTGTAATATATTTGTCTTTATAACAATACTGTTTTATTAACCTATTTATATTCACTGATAACATGAAAATTGTACATTATTTTTTTCTTTTTTGTTGTATTTCAGTAGGTACTTGTTTGCTTTGTGCTTGAGTTGTGGTGGAAAAGGGTTCTTTGAATCAGCCCTCCCTTATATAGCTAATAAATGCATTCAAATTCATGAATAAATACATCGTCCCTGACAACATACTAAGCCTACATGATGTAAGCATGTTAGAGTGATGAGAAGCAGTATTAACTTGAATATGCATGATGCTTATCATGTCTACACATTTGCAAGCACGTTTTTGTGGCCAGCAGTAGTATTTGTGGCTATGGAAAGGTGCTTGCAGTCATGAGCACAGAATGTAAACAAAATGGCTTTCATATAGGCAATACTCACATAGAAATATGTTCTGTAGCCCAGGCATATTAAGGGCAAATACAGGGAAAGAATACAGAGGGAGGGGATGTGAATGGAGAATTGTACATAAATTGTGTTATAATGCATAATTAATTAATGTTGAAGGGGCAGTGTTTAAACTGTATTCATATACTGCAGGCAAATATGACAAAGCGTATAAGAAGCATTTCTGACATAAATCCTACAATAGTCATGTAAATATAATTAATGACAATGACAAACCAACAGTTATGCCCATAAATAAAAATGGACATGCTAATAAAGGATGTGATAAGGATGCAATGCAGTAGTGCAACAAAAGGGAGTGAAATGTGATTAGATATATCAATTAGATGCTGAGTTGAGACAACAGCAAGGAAGAAGATACATTATGGAATGAATGAATATGCTGCAGTTTTTGCATATGAGATGTATATACAGGGAGTTTATGTATGCAAGCCAACACCACTGCTGTATTCCCCACCTCAGCATGTATACACAAAAACAAAAGGACCTTACAGATGTAATGTCAGGTGCATCAGAAATGGGCATGTATTTGCAAAGAAACATCAGTGACATCTATAGGAATGTGCTCATCATCTACAAGCATGAAATAGACAAGCAAATATATAGTTATATAACTGTTAAATGGTAATCAAAGAACACAACAACATACATAAGTGACAGATGACAAGACAGAGTGGATGACATGTCACGAGTTCAGTTTTTTCATTTGTGATTTGCAAACATCTCTGACATTGTTATACTGGGCAAACACACATGGAATTACAGGGAAAAGTAATATAACAGCAATTCAACAGCAGCAACACAACAGAAAGTTTTGTAACAGAGGACCATTCACAGTTGCTGATGGTCTGGCAGCATGCTACACAGTAAGAAATGTTTATGGAATCCCTCATCTGCCATTAAGCTGTATAGTGTGATGAAAAAATTGCAGTAATAAAGACATGTCTGGATGAAGACATGCAATCCAGAGAATTATTATCTTGTGAATAGGTAATCATGTGAGCAATGAATGACATTGTGTCATTTTCGAACATATGTCATGATATATATATCAGAGAGATGCATAACAACCATGATCACCACAGAAATATGCATATCAGTCATGTCAGGAAGAACACCCTTGAAAGGATTACAGCACTTTCCTATCATACAAGGTATGTTAGTGAACTACCTTGTTGGAAAGGCCTCAAAAGGTGGCCATCTGAGTGTGCCATAACTATTGTCTGTCAGACAGATTTTACCAGATTCCGACCTCTGTATTTATTTATTTATTTATTTTACATTTGTTAACCTGGAGAGTCCAACTGGATATATGTCCATTTTCAGTGGAGGCCCGGGGAGAAAAGCTCCGGAGCAATAAAATCATTAACAAGAGAAAGACATGTTAACCAAAAGGTTCATTAAACAATATATGGAGTACACAGTCTTTATACCTCTTATAGAAGTATAGTACATATAAGATAGTGAGTTAACCAAAGAGTGTATTTGCCAACATTCACAGGCTACATTAATATATACATGTTATAGAGGTGTTTAACAGCAAGTATAGCAGGAAGATAGAGTAGATAACTTCCATAACTCATTTCTACACATGAGAGACATGCTATGTCCTTTAGGTTTCTTTACAGTTTTTAGTGACACTATTATGCCATGCAGACATTACAAAAGCAGTAGATAAGCTGTTACTCTAGTTTCTGGAAACAGAGACATATGAGTTACTATACAGGGGTAGTATAGGTACATAATCTGTGATTCAGGGAGTGTGTTTTGAGTAGTTTTTTTTAATTGGGTGGTGGAGTTGTTATTTATTATGTGGGCTGGAAGGGAGTTCCAGATTTTAGAGATGAAGTGGCTATAAACAAATCTACCTACCTCATTTTTAAAGTTTGTTACCTTAAGGAGGTGTTGGGTACTTGATCTCAGGGATCTGGTAGTGGTGTATGGCTGGAGTAGTTGCTGCAGGGCTGGTGTGATGCCTGGATGATGTAGTACTTTGTGAGCAAGTGCTAGTTGGTTGACTTGAATGGTCAAGGGGAGTTCTAGCCAGTTGAGCTTTTTCAGGCTTTCACAATGGTGGGTTCTAGAAGATGATCCTGTGGTAAATCTGGCTGGCAATTCTGAATGTCCATTACTTTTTCTTTTCAATCTATTTATGAACAAATGCAGGTCAATAAAGCCAAACCACACTAGCTGTGGACATGCATGTTTTTGCCTTCTTATGGCATCAGCACAGCATAAGTTGAATGTTTGGCTAACGTTTGAAAACATAGGGTTGTCGTACCCAACTGATATCCATAAACCTTAGGGTGACTGCAACATACACCAACTAACATATTAAAACAATGAGTAAAAAGATCACACAGAAAAAACAATCAGTTAAAAAACACATAAAGAAAAATCTAGCAAAGCTAGCCTTTCCACTGTGTGATTCCTTAAACCTCTTGCATTAGAAGCATCATGGGATATATACAAATTACCCTTTAAGGACATCAGGTATTTCAGCTAAATGGCAATTCTGAATGTCCATGACTTTTTCTTTTCAATCTATTTATAGACAACTTCAGGCCAATAATGCCAACCCCCACTAGCTGTGGACATGCATTTCGGCTTCTTATGGCATTATCAGCACAGCATAAGTGGAATGTTTGACTAACATGGTCTTGCATGTCTGTGGCTAGTGGGGTTTGGCTTTATTCGCCTGAATTTGTCCATAAATAGATTGAAAAGAAAAAGTCATGGGCATTCAGAATTGCCATTTAGCTGAAACACCCGATGTCCTTAAAGGGTAATTTGCATATATCCCATGTTATCTCTAATGCAAGAGGTTTAAGGAATCACACAGTGGAAAGTCTAGATTTGCTAGATTTTTCCTTTTGTGTTTCATATGTTATATATGGAAATTATAATCACACATCATTATTACTCTGAATAAAAGCATTGCTATATGACAAATTATCATAGCTTTTTCTAAGAGGGATCAACATCTATACATGTCCACAGCAAATGGGTTTGACAACAGTGTTGGTGACATGGACAGTCACGTCAAGACTGATACAATGTACTCTGAGCAGTAATGTCTGGATTTGAATTAACTACCCAACATCACAAGCTAAAGAATAGTGCTTGAATAACAAGCACCAAAAGACATGTTAAGGTCCAACTGGGACAGTGCACAGTTTAGTGGATGACATCATCATTGTTTATTAGCTGTGTGTTTATGCTAAAAAGAGGTTCAAGTGTACAATGACATGATACAGCTACACATCATATATGTCTTGGAAGAATAGTATAGACAGTATAAGGGTGAAAGACACACTCACAGCTGACCTTAAACATCCTGCATATGTAGTTACACAATGTAGAAAGCAAGCATCAAAGTCAAGAAATACAGGAGAATTTGCATACTGCAGGTATGGTAGCATTGTATAATCATTTTGTGGACAAAAAGTTACTTTCCCTGTTGATGCTAGGATTTATTTGCTAGCATCACAGAGCACTGCTGTAAATACATATCATAATTAGAAGTATACATAAAGGTGGTAGTGAGGTGGCCAATGGTATGTGACAGTAATCACTGTCACACTATTTAAGCACTGATGGACTTGAACCACCTAGTTATCCACTTACACCACCTATAAAGCACATTATCAGCAGCCAGAATGACAGAACAATATTAAGTACACGTGAGACATACAGTATATATGAAGGGATGACATCAGCAGTGTATTACCAAGGAGATGTGTCTGGTAAAATGAATTTTACAACCATATAAGGTTGTAAAAGGTGACTCTGAAAATGTATGTAAAGCAATCATGAATTCATTTGGAGTCACACTTGTAAAAGTTAAGCACTGCTGTATTCAAACCTCCTACCTATCTATTTATACATTCTAGAGACTAGTGTAAGACATGCAAGCACCACAGGAGATGTCTGACATTTACTTGTAAAAGAATTGCCTCATGAGTGTGTTGCATCAGAGGTGTAAGCAGACAATATAAGTTTGTAATTGTGTGCTCTTATTGCTACCCCCCAAAAAACTGTCATTTGAAAAATGGAAACCTTTTCCCACCACCCCACTTAAATGTTTGCATCACTTTCCTACTAAAAATGTTAAAGGGATGCACTTTCAATCTATGACACTCTAATTGGAAGCATACACTTAGATAGTTGTGGATGGAGTATGGCCTACAAACATGTATTTTTTAAGTACTGTATAGATAATTGTACTCAGTAGGGTGCAAACAGTATGCATAACTATACCCTTGTGTTGCAAACATGCTGTAGATCTGAAAGGTACGATTAGGGGATGGCAGAGTCATGTAGCAGTTTAAAACATTTATCCACGGTAAAAGTTGACTTGAGCACATGCTCACCTAACTGTAAACACCCCCACCTACACATGCAAGCTCCACATTGAACCTCGTGCCTACCTAGTTAAACAATGCATAAAGCACTATATTAGTTGCAAGTGCCATAGGAGATGTCTGACTCTTAAGTGCACTTTTGTCAGGATGACCTCATTATTGTGTTTCACAGAGAACATTTCAATTACCTATCTACTTACAGAATCTAAAGAACACCATATTCATCACAAGTGACATAGTAGAAGTCTAATTTTTAACAATGTAAAATAGGATATTTGATATTTTTTTTTAAATCCACTATTTGGAACAGATGGTCCTGGGCATCACAGGTTTTACAACAATGCATATATGTGCAGAAAACAATGCAACATCCCTATAATTGTCATATGTAAATGTTACTATGAAGGACACACATTATCGGATAACATGGATATTCACTGTTGTACATTACTGGATTATCAAACTTTCCTGCAACATCATGTCAGGATGATTGCAGCCTTGTGTTGAATCATTCTTTCACTATGTGCATTGCCAAGACAAACATGCAAGTCATACATAGGACATTGCACTGGAGAATAACAGTGAAGAGTTTTGTGAGAATAGGTTAATGCAACATGTAACAGTCACAATTGTAAACAGTATATTACAGACGTACATTAAACAACTGAATTAATTGAGCCAATATCATTTTTAAATAAAAGTCACCTATTAACAAAAGTAATAGAGACATAAAAATGTGCAGTCTAAAACAAGAATCGATTTTCTTCTTGATTTTTTTTCACTCTTTGAGCTCAGCACTGCCAAGCTGAGTGGCACTGCTGATGGCAAACTATTAGTGCGTGCGTAATAATATCATGAAGTTTTGAACTTAGCAGCAGTCTATGTTGTTCTGTGATGACATTCACACAAAGATCCATACAAGACAGGTTTCACAGTAGGTAGCAGCTACATTAATATAGCAGCAGAATAATGATGTATTAAATAAATGTGTCGCCAGCATTTACATTTACAGGACAGCAGACAACATGAGCTAAAACATTTTTTCCTCTATGTGTATTCAAACATTTACAGCATACCAAGAAAAAAATTATACTCAGGTATTATCTAAGCATATCACATAGGAATTCATAATTCTGACAGGTACTGTGTGAAGCAGATTTCAGCAAATGTGAATGTATGTATTCATCTTCATTACCTTATTGACCCTTGTAATCTATACATGCAACTCATAAGTTCATAGGTTCATAGGTAGGTACTAGGCTATTGGCCCTAGGGCCTGTACAAGCCTAGCCAAAAAGGTACCTTGGCTTTTGCCACCCAAGATAATTATTTTCCTGTGCCCCTGTCAAGCAGAGCCACAGAAGTGATCCCTGGGGTGAATTTCCTATTACCCATCCAATCATCAAGATTTTTCTTGAAGAGTGCTAATGAGGAGCTCTGTTTGACATAGATAGGTAGTCTATTCCACAGTATGGGAAGTTTCTGGGACAGGAATCTATCCCTCCAGCATGTTCTGTTTATTGTGGTGACAAGGTTTAGGTCCCTAGAGCATGTAGCTCAGAGGGATTGGGATTTCTTTAAGTGGAGCATGTCCAACAGCTTTGGGTTTGACATAGCTTTATATGCTAGGCAGAGATCGCCTCTGAGTAGGCGATATGCGACGAAGTAAAGCTGGAGTTTTTTGAGACGGTCTGTGTAGGGCATCTGTTTGAGGCCAATAATCCTCCTTGTGAGTTATTTCTGTGGCCTTTCTAGTTGTTGTAGATGTCTTGTGAGGTACATACCAAAAGGGGCATTGTACTCTATAATGGGTCTAATGAGTGATGAGTAGAGGGTAACAATGGCCTCATTTTTCTGGATGAGAAACCTTCTGTGATGAGGTGTGCCATGTAGGAAGGATTTCCTGACCACTGTGGCAATGTGATTATCAAAGGAGAGACTACTGTCCACCTGTGTCCCAAGGTCTCTTATCGCACTTTCAGTGTTAAGTAGACTACCGCCTATTTGGTAGTTCATGGGTACAGAGTTTTTACCAAAGGAGATGACAATGCACTTTTTGGCAATGAGCTTGAGGCCATGGCTTTGATACCAGGCATCTGTCTCAGTGAGGCCCTTTTGTAGGATGTCCACATCATTAGGAGTTTTGATTAAGGCTCCTAGTTTGCAGTCATCTGTGAACTTAGTTAGCCAAAGACCTTCTGTGTTAGCCTGTACTTCAGAGAAGTAGATACCAAACAGGAGAGGACCCAGGACTGAACCCTGTGGTACACCACTTGTCACTGGACTGAAGTCTGATTTGGAGTCTGCTACTTTCACAGTGTGGGTTCTGTCAGTAAGCCAGTTGGTAACCCATCTTGTGACATAGGGATTTATACCTAGTTTAGTGAGTTTATCTATAATTCCAGAGTGGGGGATGGTGTCGAACACCTTGGTGAGATCTAGATAGGCTATGTGAACCACCTTACCCTCATCTGTGGCTTTGGTGACTGCTTCAAAGAAGTCTATCAGGTTTAGGAGACATGATCTGCCTTTTACAAACCCGAACTGTGTGGGGTCCAGAGTTTGGAGATCTCCAATGACTTTGTTTATGAGTTTCATGGCCTTGCAGACCAGGCTTGTCAGGCTAATGGGGCAGTACTTCCTGGGGTCTGTCATGTCTCCCCCTTTGTGAAGTGGGATAACCATCATGGTGCACCATTCAATGGGCACAAAACCTGAGGTGATGCTATGACTGAACATGGTACTTAGGTGGGGTGCCAGTTCATTCTGTAGTTCATGTAGAAGACAGCCTGGGATGTTGTTAGGTTCCATGGATTCTGTGTTCTTGGCTTTGGAGAGTGAGTTTTTTACCTGTGCAGCTGTGATTACAGGAACTTTGCATTCTTCCGGTATACAGATGGGCCCTTTAGGGGGTGAGAGGGGGGTAAAGTTAGCACTGAACCTATCTGCCAGGATGTTGGCAATATCAGTTGGTTCTGTATATTTAGTGCCATTGTGCTGTAACTCAGAGCAGATCTGAGTGTTGCCATTGAGATTCTTGACATAGCTATAGAATGCTTTGTGGTTGCCTTTAGAATCAGTGGTGATTTTGTTTTCATAACTAGCTTTAGAGGATTTTATGAGGGATCTCAGCTTCTTACTGAGGCTGACCAGGGAGTTCCTCCAGTCATGGGATTTTACTCTTTTTTGCAACAGTTTCTTTCTTCTATTGTAGAGTTTGTTTATGGCAGAAGACCACCAGATTGGCTTCTTTTTTTTTGGAGGATAGCATCTTGGTTCTGTTAGGGATAGCATGATCCATGCACTCGTGTAAGTGCTTATAAAGTGCATTTGTGTAGGATTCAGCAGTTGTACCTCTATTGTCCACCTGCATGGGTGTTGTGAAGTTTGCCACTTCTGTCTTAAGAAGAGTGAAGTTGGTTTTGGAGAAATTTTTTACAGTTGTTTTCCTAATGGGGGGTGGGAGCGGGATGTGGAAATCTAGGGTGATTAGCTTGTGGTTGGATCTGACCAATGAGGAAGTGACCTCTGGTGTGGAGCACTGGTTGCCCATGTTGGTGATGACCAGGTCTAGGATATTGCTGCCGCAGGTGGGGGTGTGGATAAGTTGATCCAAGCCATTAGAATTGATGAATTCCAGAAAATGTTGAGCAAAAGAGTTGGTACATGAGTAGTTTTCCCAGTTAATAGTGGGGTAGTTGAAATCACCCATTATTAGGGTGTTGGGTTGTACCCTAATATTTTCCAGTGTATCAAGAAAAGAGGAGTGGGAATCCTGGGGGGGTCTGTAGTAAGATACAATCTGGATTGCAGTCTTGCCCAGAGTTAGTTGAACTTGGATAATCTTGGATGCATTATGCTGAGCAACTAGCTTGGAGGTGTGGATATCCTTAATGAATATGGACACACCTCCACCTTTAGTGTTTCGGTCCGGGTTAGGGAATGGCATTATGCTGA